>NC_067495.1:130938906-131053906 GCF_947179515.1 Apodemus sylvaticus
GAAATGTATAGTATATGGTTTTATTGATATTCCTAGGCATTATTGTTAGAGTAATTTGCTATAAAGTTCTTTGTTATAAAAATCTATACTGTGACCAATGTATTATTATTATGCAAACCTATATGCTCTGCTGAACTGAATGTAATGTCCCCATTATTTTTCTGTTTTTTAAAAATAGAGCCTCCTTTATCACAGCACTCAGGAGACAGAGGCAGGAGGATCTCTAAGTTCAAGGCAAGTCTGGTCTAAAGAGCAAGTTCCAGGACAGTCAAGGTTACACAGAGAAATCCTGTTTTGAAAAACCAAAATGGGAAAGAGGAGGAGGAGGAGGAGGAGGAGGAGGAGGAGGAGGAGGAGGAGGAGGAGGAGGAGGAGGAGGAGGAGGAGGAGAAGAAGAAGAAGAAGAAGAAGAAGAAGAAGAAGAAGAAGAAGAAGAAGAAGAAGAAGAAGAAGAAGAAGAAGAAGAAGAAGAAGAAGAAGAAGAGGAAGAGGAAGAGGAAGAGGAAGAGGAAGAAGAAGAAGAAGAAGAAGAAGAAGAAGAAGAAGAAGAAGAAGAAGAAGAAGAAGAAGAAGAAGAAGAAGAAGAAGAAGAAGAGGAAGAAGAGGAAGAAGAAAAGAAGAAGAAAAAGAGGAAGAAGAAGAAGAAGAAGAAGAAGAAGAAGAAGAAGAAGAAGAAGAAGAAGAAGAAGAAGAAGAAGAAGACGAAGAAGAAGACGAAGAAGAAGAAGAAGAAGAAGAAGAAGAAGAAGAAGAAGAAGAAGAAGAAGAAGAAGAAGAAGAAGAAGAAGAAGAAGAAGAAGAAGAAGAAGAAGAAGAAGAAGAAGAAGAAGAAGAAGAAGAGATGGACAGGGCTGGCAAGGTTGTCTAGTCAAATGAAATGAAAAGATAGGGCCGGGTTTGGTGAGATGGTTTAGTCAGTTAAAGTGCTTACAGCAGAAGCTTGGACATCTTAGTTTGATCCCCAGAATGATTATAGTTTCTATTTGATAGCAGAAAGTTCTGGGTTCAACTGTACCTTGCTATTTTGTGAGTTTGGAGTTGTGGAAATGTTACTTAACTCTTCAAATTTAGGGTCAATGGTAAGACTAAATTGAACAATGTTTGAGAAGAATCTGACACATAGCAAGAATTAAACTGACATGGCCTTCTTTTTAGTGGTTACTTACTGTTGTTGATGGAAACAAATGTCATCATCAGAGACTACTTAAATATTATGACATAAATTGCCTAGAGTATTCTATATCTGCATCATGTATTTTGAATACAGGTCATACTGGTCCAAGGGGAAGAAAATTAGGTCATGGAATGAGTAAAAAAGGAAAATCTTAGATAGTACCATGGTTTGTCTCTTCTGCATCCAGGTCTACTCCCCAGCAAGCTTGTTTGAGCCTTGCTTCACTTATTACATTAGTTCCTTATTATGTTAGGGATAATTGGAATTAAATAAACATCTTTGCTGAAGTTGTTATAAAAATAAAGGTCATGAAACACTGGCCTATATTTTTATCTGTATTTAAAAGATGGATTTCTAGGTATTTCCCTATATTAACAATATCCCATACTTCAGTGGTGTATACAACAAGTAGCAGAGTTACCCACAGGTTATTTCACAATATGTATCATACTATGTCCTACAAAGATGGCATTCCCTCACTGTCTAGTATAACCACAAATATATTCCACTTATTGGAGCTTACCTTCATAAATAACTATATATGTATAAATATATATATAGTTATACATATATAGTTATACATGTATATACATATATATACATGTATATACATATATGTATATATACATAGTTATATGTATATATACACACACACACATATATATATCATACTCACACACTCTAAGTTCAAGCCTGTAGGGAGCATGTAAAATATAAAATCCTGAGAGAATGTAAGTCTTGAGTATATGGGAGTTGTTGACATGTGCCAGCTATATCAAGAACCCTGATGTCTTAGACTCATGGGAAGTGCCAAATCCTTCCCAGAGCTAGGCTCAGGGAAATGGCAGATCCTTCTCTCCTGGTCCAAGTGTGATGATAGTGTTTGTAGGAAATGTCCACCATAGCTTTCTCTGCTAAGATATTTATGGCCTAAAGACTACTTGCCTACAGAGATCATTTGTACAAGTTGGATGAACTTGTCTCCTTGTTCAGCTGTATGCCACAATGGCTACCTTCTTGTTCAATTGCACTCAATAAGTCTCTGTGTTCAAATGATTATAAGTACAGTAGCTTCTAGGGTGCTGTGTCCCATCCATCAGAGGAAGCACAGCCAACCTGAACCCAGCTTTTCTGTGTACATGTATATGTGTTTTGGTCTTTCCTTCATCACCCTCAGTCAGGATTCCAGGACCCAACCTGTGCAGAGATGTGCTACAAGCCTTACTGCCATTCCGTGTTGCCAGAAAGGCAACATCTACATGCTGCCTGCTTAACTCTTCAAACAAGATTTGGTGCAAAACAAAACAAAACAAAACAAAACAAAACAAAACAAAAACAAGATTACTGCATCAAAACCTTCTGGAAGAAGATGTAGATTAAACAGAAAAAGTTTTCCTTGCTTATTTACACTGCCATCAATCCATAAGAGTTCATTCCAATACAGGATACAGATTATGGCCCTGTAGCTACCCAGAGCTATTCCATAAAGGGCTTAAATGGATGCCACAATCAGATCATCCCTTTAAGTGTTATGGCTCTGATTAAAGTGACAAAAGGTTTCTGAATGGGAGGCCAACACATCACTATAGCCACAGGCTCTGCTGCCTGTTAGCCATCATTTCTGTCATCCGGGAGACAAATAGTAACTGCAACTTGAGATTTACTGAGCTCTCTCACTTATAGCCAACTTCCAATAATTTATAGTCCTGGGGAACAACATGAACATAGATAACTGAAATTCATGATCTTCCAACAGACTATATCCAAGAATCTGAATTCCTTTCTCATTTAACTATTCTGTCTATAGGAATTGTGTTGAAAAAATAAAATGGTTTCTACCTATATCTCTGTCTCCAATCCTATACAAACATCGAATCTGAACTTCTAAATGCAAAAGGTAGGCATTCAAATAGATTTATGCACACATACAGCCAACATCAATATCTAAAGTCATTTTAAAATGCACATTCTGATTGTAAATGAATTGAGAGTGGGCATTCTGAGACTTGATCAATTGGAACACATGAAGTGGGAGCTCAAAAGCCACTAAAGAATCTATGTATATCCAAAAAAGCACAAGCAAATACCCACAACCCATAAAGCCATGTTTCAGATTATGGAAAAACAAGCAGCAGGCCTGTTGAACAGCATTTTGGAATCTGAACAAGTCTCACAGCTTTCCCTCTATCGCTAGCCACAACACCATCCTTTGCTAAAAATTTAAGAGTGCCATCTTCGGGGTTTTACAAACCTTCCATCCTTTTATAGACGTGTCTTGTTTAAGAAACTCAGACTTAATTAGTTCTCCTTTTCTTATAGGATCCTGGTACAACTTTCCATGTTAACTAGGGGGAAAGAGCAAAAGGCAGACTGCCACAGCCCAGCAGCATAAGAAAAGCTCTCCATGTAACTCAAGGTTTGGTATCTATCAAAGAGTCTCTAGGGCAAACATCTATCCTTTAGTGTCTTCACCTCTAAGACTGACATAACAATGCCTACCCTCCTAGCAGAATATAAAAAGCACAAAAAACCAACATTTTAGAGTGTGAAAACCATTATCATGTGAGATTTACTACAGAATTCATGAATCTGGAGGCAAAGGGGAAACACTATTAGAATTTCCATATAAATTCATTGACATGCATCAAATTATGGGTCAAAATAGAAATTTCATCTTCTTAGGCCGAGGCTATTTAATAATTAAAACTTAGTACATATTCCCAGAAGAACACATTTGGCTGCTTTTTTGATTTCATAATATGTTAATACCAATCTCACCTTAGTATCGTGATCCCAAATAAAACAAATTATATGAGAATGATCAGTGGACATCAAATACTATAAAAATTATGTGGTGATGATTTATTGTCTTTTTCTTTTTTGTGTGCACTGTGGATATTTTAATTGTATTAGGTTTTTCAATTTAGAAAACCAATACAGGTTTATGTTTCTTTTTTTTATTAATCATTATACTTGATTACATTTCAAATGATATCCCCCAATCCAGTTATCCCTCCACAACCTCCCATTGCACTCCCCCTTTCCACCATCCCCTGTGCCTCTATGAGGGTGCTCCTCCACACAATTACCCATTCCCTCCTCACTGTTCTAGCATCCCCCTATGTCATGACATCAAGACACCACAGGAACAATGGCCTCTCCTCCCATTGATGCCAGATAAGGCCATCCTCTGCTACATATGCAGCTGGAGCCATAGATCCTTCCTTGTGTACTCTTTGGTTGGTGGTTTAGTCCCTAGGTGCTCTGGGGTGGTGGGGTCTAGTTAGTTGATACCACTGTTTGTCCTGTGGTGTTACAATCCCCTTCAGCTCCTTCAGTCCTTCCCCTACCTCTTCCATTGGGGTCCCCAGGCTCAGTCCAATGGTTGGTTGTGAGTACCCACATCTGTATTGGTCAGGTGCTGGTAGAACCTCTCAGGGAACAGTCATACAGACTCCTGTCAGCAAGTGCTTATTGGCATCAGCAATGGTGTCTGAGTTTGGTGTCTGTGGATAGGATGGGTCCCCAGGTGGGGTGATCTCTGGATGGCCTTTCCTTCAGTCTCTGTTCCAATTTTTGTCCCTGTCTTTCATTTGCACAGGAACATTTCTGGGTTAAATTTTGGAGATCAGTGGATTGGAGGTGGTCTCTACAGGTTCTATCTTCCCTTTGTTAGTTTTTAGCTAAAGTCATCCCCACTGTGTCCTCAGCGTCTTTCACTTCCCTGGTATTTGTGACTTTCTAGTGGCTACCCTCAGTTCCCCCGTCCTCCACTGCTACATATTTCTATTCAATTTCCTGACCCTCTGTGCTTCTTTCCTGTACCTTCCAATACCTGATCCTAATCCAGCCATGCTTCCCTCCCCCTCCCCTCTCTCTCCCAGGTTCCTCCCTCCCTCTACCCTGTGTGATTATTTTGCTTCACCCTTTTATGTAGGATAGAAGCATCCACCCTTTTGGTCTTTCTTCTTCTTAAGCTTCATATGGTTTGTAGATTGTATCACAGCTATTCTGAGATTTTGGGCTAATATCCACTTATCAGTGAGTGCATACCATGTGTGTTCTTTTGTGTCTTGGTTACCTCATTCAGAAAGATATTTTCTAGCTCCTTCCATCTGCCTAAGAATTTCACAAATTCATTGTTTTAATAGCTAAGTAGTACTCCATTGTGTAAATGTATGACAGTTTCTGTATCCATTTATCTGTTGAGGGAGATCTGGGTTCTTTCCAGATTCTGGCTAATATAAATAAGGCAGCTATGAACATAGTGGAGCATGAGTCCTTATTCCATGTTGGAGAATCTTCTGGGTATATGCCCAGGAGAGGTATAGCAGGGTCCTCAGGTAGTGCTATGCTTAATTTTCTGAGGAACCACCAAACTGATTTCCAGAATGGTTGGACCAGCTTGCAACCCCACCAGCAGTGGAGGAATGTTCCTCTTTCTCCATATCCTCTCCAGCATTTGCTGTCCCTTGAGTTTTTGATCTTAGCCATTCTGACTGGTGTGAGGTGGAATCTCAGTGTCATTTTGATTTGCATTTCCCTGATGACTAAGGATGTTGAACATTTCTTTAGGTGCTTCTCAGGCAAATCATTGCATTTGTTTAAAGTTCCATTTTTAAAAAAATAAGGATTAGATGCTACTGCTAATAAAGAAGCTTCTCTCAAAAGCTTATTACTATTAATAAGCTAATAATATACCTCCAGAAAAGCTGGTCAGCACCCTGACAATAATCAGGTTAGATAGATAGATAGATAGATAGATAGATAGATAGATAGATAGATAGATGATAGATAGAATGCAAAAATCAGTTCAATAGAGCTATTGTTGGGAGCTCATTATAACAGAAAAAACGATATCCCCCCAAATAAACATTCAGGCTATATTAAATCACTTATCAAATTGTTTGGAAATGAAATTATCTTAGAGAGAATATTTACTATAAGCAGTCAAGATTTAAATAAATAAAATTAGAGGAGGGAAAAAAGAAGCCAATTTCCTTGTGAGGATCCATCATGGTTAAACAGGCAATATCCTTCAGCTCAAGAAGCCAAGGCTGCAACTCTGGGAGCTGCTCTCAGGACAGAGGTCTAAAGGAAGTAAACAAAAGCAGGCTACAATGGTAGGGGAGAAAAAAATCTCCAGGTATACCTTAGAAAGTGAATAAAGTTTCACTGTGAGCAGGCACTCAAAGTAGAACTAAAACAGCCACTGTCTTCAGCCTAAGTAGATACTTAAGTAGGATAAGGAAAAAATTGCTCAGAACAATGTGAACATAAAGATACCAAAAATTGACCTATAGCCAAAAGGACATTGTTATTTTCTGTATAATGGTAAATGTTTGGAATTTTGGGAAAATAGACTATCATGAAAATATGGGTGATGAAGGAAAAATAATGGAAAAGAAAGATGGGAATACTTATGAAACCTTCTACATACACTGGAGGCCACACTTACCTCCCTTAAAGAAGGCAGTATACTTGAGATCACACATAGTTACTAAATGGCTGGTCTGGACCTGAATAGAAAGCCTCATGAGGACAAGACCCTTTGTCTGGTTTGGTCATTAGAATGGAGATTTAAACATGATGGAGCATCAAACAATATTTGAGGAAGGAAGAAAGGAAGGGGAAGAAGGAGTAGCAGTGCAATTTAATGGTAAAATGTATATATGACAGACTGTGTGGAATTCTAAGAGGGAAACTATAACATGGCACCTGGATCCAGGACCTTACAATCTATTCAAGGGGAAAATAGGGTACTTACAAAAGGTGACTCACCAACAAATGTTAGATCTTGAATTGAGCCAAACCAGTGATGTGAAGGTCAACCTTGAAAAATGTTTGCAAATGAAGGACATCACAATGAAGGACAGAAGACAGAGAATTTTTGATGGTGAAACAAGTAGTGATGTCTTGATAAAGACAATAATGTGTTTGGGATCCTAAGCCCATAATTTCATAGTGTAACAGGATCTCAGTTTATAATGCTGATGCAGATTCATTCATGATTTTTGTAGTGTTTCCAGTTTGCATATCGGCTCAGTGACAAACCATGCCATTTAAGAAAAATCTCTAAAAAAAACTGAGAATATGACTCAGCACTATCCACAAGGTCATCTATCTAGCTTCAAGAAATGGATAGTTTTGGTATGAGTGGTGTTAGCATATGATAGAAAAGATGCAAGATTGCCACACAAATGTTAAAAAAAAAATTAGCGTTTGGCGAGACAGTCCAGTCAATAAATCTCTTGCCTTGCAACCAGGAGAACCTAAGTTTGATTCTCAGAATCCAAGTAAAGAAGCAAAGTATACTTCACCATTTCCAATCCCAACAGCCCTGGGTAAGTACAGACTAGACCTCAGTGACTCACTGTCTTGACAGCATTGCTTATTTGGCAAGCACCATTCCAGTGAGAGATGCTGTCCCATAAAAATAAGGTGGGCATCTCCTGAGAAACTACATGCAACATTGACTTTTGCCCTCCAAAAACACATACTCAAACACACTTACACACAAAACATGCACATATGCACACAAACACTCACATAAGAGATTTTCAGGAGTATGAGTGGAACTCCACCCAGGAATGTAGAGATGACTGAGAGGAACCAATCCTGAGCTCAGCTTTTCTCTTCTTGGTCTGTAGCAATACACCTGCTAAGAGGCCCTTCTCTCCTGGAATAGCTATCTATGGCTAACTATGGTACACGTGGCGGTCTTTATAGGAACCAGTGAAAAGTAACATCCCAGGCATCCCTTCCTCCAGGATGTCATGGATCAATTCCAAAACATAAAATATATTTCTATTCCTCCACTTTTCCTCTTTATGGTACCTTTACGGAGTATATAACCTTCATACCCATGTATGTTCATCTTGGAAATAGCCTATTCTATCTTTGACCTGCTATTTTATATGGCACTTCCTTTCATAGATTTCCAATCTACTGCCTGGTGGCATTTGTTGCATTCAATCATGTGAGAAATACCTAAGCCTCTCCCCAGAGCCAGACTACATGCATATACTGTTTCAGCTTCAGTCTCTTTCTCCATTATTTACTAACATCACATTTTAATTGCATCCCCTCCTCCAGTCCCCCACGCATATATCCCCTCCTTCCATCCCTCATCCCCTTCTCCTCTGTGAAGGAGGAGGCTCCCCTAGGTATTAACCCACCCTGGCACCTCAAGTCACTGTAGAACTAGGCATACCCGTTCCTACTTAGGCTCAACAGGGAGGTCAAATATTAGACAGAGCTCAGGAAGTCTTTTGGAAGAATTGGGAGAAGGATTGAAGGACCCTGGTGGAGGAGGATAGGAACTCCACATGAAGTCCAACAGAGTCAACTAACCTGGACACTGGGGGCTCACAGAGACTGAGGCACCAACCAAAGAGCATAGGGGATCTAGGGCCCCTGCACATATAAAGCAGATATACAGCATCACTCTTTTAAATCAAACCACCACATGTAGAAAGCTATTTCCTTAGAAAGCAGACCAAACCACCCCAAAGCCATAGCAGAACTGCACTGTCACAGAAAGTACAATTGAGAAACAAGGACTACATAGAGATCAGGATCATGACAAACTTCCCAACACTTTAGTGAATCCTAGTAAAGCACTATAGATGTGTAGGAAGGCTCAACACCACCAACATCACCATGGATAAGAGACTTGAGGACTTGAATGAGCCAGAATCATAACAAATTCATCAACATCACTGCTATCGCCACATATAAGAAATTCAGCAACCTGAAAGAGCCCCTAGTGAGAACAAAGAAGAAATGGAGGATAGGAGGAAAAGTACAAGGAAATGACAGTGAAATGAAACTGTGAAGAACTACAAGGATGCCAGCTCTACTAAGACTGTGAACTGTTTAGGTAACTAAAGGAAAGGGTAAGCAAAGAGAAGGAAAGAAAGGAAGGGAGGGAGATTTAGAGGCTATTCAATGAAGAATCAAGAAGTGGCAGTACTTATCAATATGAAATACCTCAAGACACCCAGGAGTTAGTTTTTTAAAAGAGGAAGAGAAAGGAAGCTGCTATCCAGAAACAACTCTGCGTGCCTGATTTGGATGTAGAGTTCACTCACGAATACAAGCTGCTGGCAACCCCAATGCCTCTCAGTTCATTCTGAGTTTACCATAGTCATTCAAAGAAGACTTAACACCAATACTCTTCAAACTATTCCACCAATAGAAACAGAAGGAACTCTACCCAACTCCTTCTACGAAGCCACAATTACACTGATACCAAAACCACACAAAGATCCAACTAAGAAAGAGAATTTCAGGCCAATTTCCCTTATGAATATTGATGCAAAAATACTCAATAAAATTCTTGCCCACCGAATCCAAGAACACATCCAAACGATCATCCACCAGGATTAAGTAGGCTTCATCCCAGGGATGCAGGGAGGGTTCAATATAAGGAAATCCATCAATGCTATCCACTACATAAACAAACTCAAAGAAAAAAACCACATGATCATTTCATAGATGCTGAAAAAGCATTTGACAAAATTCAGCATCCTTTCATGCTTAAAGTCTTGGAAAGAACAGGAATTCAAGGCCCATACCTAAACATAGTAAAAGCAATATACAGCAAACCAGTAGCCAACATCAAACTAAATGGAGAGAGAAACTTGAAGCAATCCCACTAAAATCAGGGACTAGACAAGGCTGCCCCCTCTCTCCATATCTTTTCAATATAGTTCTTGAAGTCCTAGCTAGAGCAATTAGACAACATAAGGAGGTCAAAGATAAACAAATTGGAAAGGAAGAAGTCAAACGATCACTATTTGCAGATGATATGATAGTATACTCCACTAGAGAACTCCTACAGCTGATAAACAACTTCAGCAAAGTAGCTGGCTACAAAATCAACTCAAGCAAATCAGTAGCCTTTGTATACTCAAAGGATAAGCAGACTGAGAAAGAAATTAGGGAAATGACACCCTTCACAATAGCCACAAACAGCATAAAGTATCTTGGGGTGACTCTAACCAAACAAGTGAAAGACCTATATGACAAGAACTTCAGATCTCTGAAGAAGGAAATAAAAGAAGATCTCAGAAAATGGAAGAACCTTCCATGCTCGTGGATTGGCAGGATTAATATAGTTAAAATGGCCATCTTGCCAAAGGCAATCTACAGATTCAATGCAATCCCCATCAAAATCCCAACCCAGTTCTTCGTAGAGCTAGAAAGAGCAATGCTCAAATTCATCTGGAATAACAAAAAACCCAGGATAGCTAAAACTATTCTCAACAGTAAAAGAACTTCAGGGTGATTTAGTATCCCAGACCTCAAATTTTACTACAGAGCAATAGTGATAAAAACTGCATGGAATTGGTACAATGTCAGGTAAGTGGATCAATGGAATAGGATTGAAGACCCAGAAATGAACCCACACACCTATGGTCACTTGATCTTCGACAAAGGAGCTGAAAACATCCAGTAGAAAAAAAGATAGTCTTTTCAACAAATGGTGCTGGTTCAATTGGAGGTCAGCATGCAGAAGAATGCGAATCGATCCATTCTTATCTCCTTGTACTAAGCTTAACTCCAAATGGATCAAGGACCTCCACATAAAACCTGACACACTGAAACTAATAGAAAAGAAACTGGGGAAGACCCTTGAGGACATGGGCACAGGGGAAACATTCCTGAATAGAACACCAATAGCTTATGCTCTAAGATCAAGAATTGACAAATGGGACCTCATAAAACTACAAAGTTTCTGTAAGGCAAAGGACACTGTCAAAAGGACAAAACATCAACCAACAAATTGGGAAAAGATCTTCACCAACCCTAAATCTGACAGAGGGCTAATATCTAATATATACAGAGAACTCAAGAAGGTAGAACCTAGAGAACCAAATAACCCCATTAAAAAGTGGGGTACTGATCTAAACAAAGAATTTTTCACCTGAAGAAATTCGGATGGCTGAGAAACACCTTAAGAAATGTTCAACATCATTAATCATTAGGGAAATGCAAATCAAAACAACCCTGAGATTTCACCTCACACCAGTCAGAATGGCTAAGGTCAACAACTCAGGAGACAGCAGGTGCTGGCGAGGATGTGGAGAAAGAGAAACACTCCTCCACTGCTGGTGGGATTGTAAGATGGTGCAACCACTTTGGAAAGCAGTCTGGAGGTTCCTCAGAAAACTGGGCATGGCACTTCCAGAGGACCCTGCTATACCACTCCTGGGTATATACCCAGAGGATTCCCCAGCATGTAATAAGGACACATGCTCCACTATATTCATAGCAGCCCTATTTATAGGTAGTAGCCAGAAGCTGGAAACAACCCAGGTGTCCCTGAATGGAGGAATGGATACAAAAAAATGTGGTATATTTACACAATGGAGTACTATTCAGCCATTAGAAACAGTGAATTCATGAAATTCATAGACAAATGGATGGAGCTGGAGAACATCATACTAAGTGAGGTAACCTAGTCTCACAAGATCAATCATGGTATACACTCACTGATATGTGGATATTAACCTAGAAACTTTGAATACCCAAGACATAATCCACATATTAAATGATGTCCAAAAAGAATGGAGGAGTGGCCCCTGGTTCTAGAAAGACTGAATGAAACAGTATAGGGGAATACCAGAACAGGGAAGTGAAAAGGAGTAGATGGAGGAACAGGGGGAGGGAAGAGGGCTTATGGGACTTGCAGGGAGTGGGTCCCAGAAAGGGGGAAATCATTTGATATGTAAATAAAGAATACATCAAATAAAAAAATAGGCTATAGTGTAGAAGTATGTAAGTCAAATAAACCCTTTGTTTTCCAAAAAAGAAAAAAAGAAAAAAAGAAAATAGCAGCTGTCAGAAAGAATGGAAAGCAGCAACCTCGGGAGACAGGAGGTTGGGGGGACCCTCCAGAATGCACCAGAGACCTGGGAGGCGAGAGAATCACAGTACTAAAAGGGAGGGACCTTAGATGAAATGCCCTACAGTAGGGAGAGGGAACTTATAGAGCCCACCTCCAGCAGGAAGATGGGGCATCAAATGAGGGAGAGGGGGGCCATCCCACGGTCACAACTCTGACCCGTAATTGTTCCTGTCTGAAAGAATTACAGGGATGGACATGAAGAGGAGCCTAAGGAAAAGAAGTTCCAGGGACAGGCCCAGAGTGGGATCCAACTCAAGGGGAGGCCCCAAGGCCTGACACTATTACTGAGGCTGTGGAGCACTCACAAAAAAGGACCTAGCATAACCACGCTCCAGAAGACTCAACAAGAAGCTAAAAGAGTCAGATGCAGATATTTTCACCCAACCAGTGGATAGAAGCAACTGACCCCTGTGGTTGAATTAGGGAAAGGCTGGAAGAATCTGAAGATAAGGGTGACCGTGTAGGAGGACCAGCAGTCTCAATTAACTGGGACCTCCCAAGATCTCTCAAACACTGGGCCACCAAACAGGCAGCATACACCAGCTGTTATGAGGCCCCCAACACACATACAGCAGAGGACTGCTGGGTCTGTGTTCATTCAGAGATGACGTACCTAACCCTCAGGAGACTGGAGTCCCCAGCGAGTTTAGAGGTCAGGTGGGGGGAGGTAGGGACATCCACATGGAGACAGGGGATGAGGAGGAGGCATGGAATGTAGAACAGTCAGAGTGTGGATGGGGGGGAGAATAAAATATGGAGTGTAAAAAGAATTAATAAAAAATTTTAAAAAGAAAACAGCAGCTGTCCCAGAGGCATTTGTGTGTGGTGTGGAAGGATCGGGTGTGTGTTTTTGCCCCCTAAAGGAAATCCTTGTTCAATATGGCCTGCAAATTTTGGCTTGAATGATGTTCTCCTTGGTAGTGGGACTATCTGAGCTCATGAGTGACATATTGTCAGTCTGTAGCTGATTTGTTTTATAGTGCCTTGATTGGTCATTTTCCAACTCCAGTGCACTTGGATTTTCTTCTGGTATTCCATGTTATAATATGCAGTTTAATTTGCCACAGCCCATTCTACCAGATGGCCTCCTCTTTCACTCCCACCACCTCTGTGAAATCTGCCCACACATTCTTTATACATCCTTTCTTCTGCCAACCATCACAGAATATATCTCCTCACAGAAAGCAGTATTCTCATGTGCTGATTATGTTCCACTGAAGACTAGATCTTTTTGATCACATGCTGCTCACCAAAATGAGAAATTCTCTTACTGGGGGGTGGGGGAGCTCCCAGTAAGAAATGATTCTTTGTAAATTAAGTCTATTTCAGTGACTGCCTGTCTGTGTTTTCATTTCTATTTTGTCTCTTTCAGAAAACAGGACCAAGGTAAATAAAAGAAATCCCAAGATGCCAATATACCAGATGTTTTCACTTTCCTAAGTTCTACTCTATGTAGACCCGTGTGTGTGTGTGTGTGTGTGTGTGTGTGTGTCTTTGACAATTTTAAATTTTCAGCCTATATACAAACCTATACCTTGATGAACATTTTCTAGACTTTCACAGTGTTGATAATTTTCAATTTGAGAGATATCTAATATTGTACAGGGTGTGTGTGTGTGTGTGTGTGTGTGCGTGTGCGTGTGTGACTGGATTTAAACTCACTACCCATGACTTGCTATTTGTTTCATTTTCTTTCCTTTCGTAGGATCACATTTTAAGATCATCATATGTTCAATGTATAGCTGTTTCTATATTTAAAAACTCTAGTGAAGGCAGTGCATTTTTCCATAGGATTGTTTACATAGGGTATATTTTCAGGAAGAATAGGCATATTGATTCCTCCTGGCTTCAAATTTGCTTTCTAAATCAGAGCAATTTCAACTGCCATGAGCAACATCTGAGTCTGCTAGCTTTGCCATTTTTCTCCAACACAGACGATTAAAAATTTCTTTAAAACTGGTTGATTCAAACAGTATAAGATGTTCTCCTATCTGCACTTAATTTGTAGGTTTTGGAAAGCCTCTGTTCTTCATGTACGTATTCATTAGTCTTAGCTCTTGTGTGAATTGTCTATTCACCTTCTTTTCCACTAACTACTGGGTATCTAGCCAGTTGAGATGTTTCATGATCTTAATTATCATTACTTCTTTCATATTTATTTATTTATTTAATATCCCTACAAATCTATTTTTAAAGAATTATTTATTTATTTTGTGTACATGAGTACACTGTCACTGTCTTCAGACACACCAGAAGAGGGTGTCAGATCTCATTACAGATGGTTGTGAGCCACCATGTGGTTGCTGGGAATAGAACTTAGGACCTCTGGAAGAGCAGTTTATGTTCTTACCCACTGTGCCATCTCTTCAATGGCCTGCTTTTTAAATTCTAAGCACATTTTGTTGCTTTAGAAATCCAACCTATGTTTCTCTTCATGATTTCTTCAAGCTTTCCATAACATAGATAGATTCTAAAATGAATTTTCAGCTATTTTTTCTAATTTTTTTCTTCAACCATATCATTAAAAATACTTCAATTTGGGGATCAGTTTGCACTGTTTAATGATTATTGCCCTTTATTATTTATTTCCTTGTGTGACTAATTAGAAGTATACCAGAGTTTTTCATTCACATATTTGGATACAACTAGAGTAAGCATAGTCTAAATGGTGAATATAGTAGAAACATAAGGGTAATGGCTTCAGAACTAAATCCAGGAATTACAACATTCTAACTCTGTGATTTGCAGAACTAAAGATTACTTACTTACTTTAAAAACGAGGAAAAAGTTTGTATTTCATCTGCATCATAAAGTATCTACTAACCACACTGGTTATTTGGGTTATAATTAATTTAAACTTCTGTTTTTTTAGTCTCTCAAGTAATATTTGAGTTCTCAATATTCACACATGTTTATGGTTATCAGAATTGGATGGTGTTCATATTATAAATCATTTCTGTTACCACAGAAATTTTATTACATAGATCTGTCATAGGTGCTTCATGAATATAAGTGAGCAACTTGTAATAACTAAATGTACTGACTAAAATATGAACTAAATGTTTTTTAATTATTATATTAAACGTTTTTACATTTATTTTTTATTTTTTTATTTTTTTATTTTATATGAGTACACTACAGCTCTCTTCAAGCACACCAGAAGTGGGCATCAGATCCGATTACAGATGGTTGTGAGCAACCTCGTGGTTGCTAGGAATTGAACTCTGAACCTCTGGAAGAGCAGTCAATGCTCTTTCCCACTGAACTCACTCTCCAGCCCAAAGAACAAGTTTTTAAATGAGTACTGAAGCAGCTACTAGTAAAAAGCCAAATGATCTACATCAAGGAATCATATTTGTCCCACACAACAAAAATCTTTGGACTGAGGATGTGACTTAGTTAATAGAGTGTTTACCTTAGTAAGCACAAGGCCCTGAGTTCAATTTGCCAAAGTATATACATTATGTGTGGTGGCTCACACCTGTAAGCCCAACACATAGGAAGTAAAAGATGGAGAATCAGGGGCTCAAAATCATCTATGGCTATATAGATTCCTTCCTAGAGTCCTTAGGAATGAAGGCAATGAACTGGACTGCAGAGTCCAGACATTTTCAACCTGGTTCATTCCCTCTGTAATCTCTCAGCCATGCACTAAGGCCAATAAAACACATTAGGAGCCAAGAAGGAGAGAGAGGGAGAGAGAGAGAGAAAGAGAGAGAGAGAGAAAGAGAGAGAGAGAGAGAGAGAGAGAGAGAGAGAGAGAGAGAGAGAGAGAGAGAGAGAGAGAAATAGAAACAGAGACATACAGAGAGAGACAGAGACAGAAAGACACAGGAGAGGGGAAGAAGAAACTGAAAGAAAGCAGAAGCTTAGAGAATGTTAAACACTGAAACACTGTATGTGGATTTTTTAAATGAGGTGTCTGGTGACATGTCTGTGTGAGGTACTAATCCATGGTTTACAGTCTTCCTGCAAAGACCTAGGGCTGCTTTTCTGTCTGCTGGAGATGAGCTTGTTCCTTCCATTCCCACTCACCATTTCTCTCAGGGAAAAAAAAAAGAATCAAAAGTTATTTTGCAAGTCTGACAATGAGAAGATTTGGGTCCTCACGCATGCATCTATTTTAATATCATGTTATTCCAGAGATCTCATTCTCAGCTATTTCCCCATGCCCTCAGACCTCTGGTTATGAAAAGATATTAAAATACCAACATCTGGCTTGAGAAATGGATGCCTCTGTGGCAAACTTGATTAAACTGCATTTGCCTCAAGCATTCATTCATACTTATGGAAACTATACGCTCAGCAGTATATACACATAAACAAAGTATGTACTTCCCTACTTTTAAGAAGGTTGCAATTTAGTGGATCTGGGTAATTTTCTTAATCACTGAATAGCAACATAGACTTAATTTTAAAGTATTTTTTGACTATAATAGGAAATGAATGAGTAAATGGATGACTCTAACAACATAACTCTAATGCATCAATTAATCAAACAAGGGACTGGGTTAAGAATAGAAATGGTATATATCCATGCTTCCACCGAGTGTAGAAACATACATATACCCCTCAAAATGTTTTTAAAGATATTTTTCAATGGTCAGGAACAAGAACTTGGGGCTATACTGACCAGCACCAAAGTAAAATTGTAATAGTTCTTAATGCCGACTTCTGTGAGACAAAAGTCAAAGTTTCAGAGTTATAAGATATAGTCTTTGTGCATTTTCCATTCTTCTACAACTCTCCTAAGGGTAGCTAGGCATCTAAGAGTGCTTCTTTCTCAGGCAGCCAAAGGCTATGCACACTGCCCTCTGAGAGGTCTGTTGGTATCACTGAAACTTCAAGCTTGCCCTAGATCAGAGAGAGCACTTTCCCAGAACTCTTGCCTAGACCAGGAGAATTGTCTGTGTTCTTTTAAATAAATAAGCAGTTACATTTTTCCTAGAACTGGTCCCACAAGATGGAAGGATCTGAATCAATAAGTAGAATTCACAACACAATTTTATTGCTATTGGAAACGTCTTCCTTAGGGTGCAAGGCAAGCTGAAACTGGGAATAGAAAAAGGAAATATCATTAAACACACCACATACACACATTTCTCTCTCTCTCTCTGTCTTACACACACACACACACACACACACACACACACACACACCTCTGTCCGGGGTCAGTAAGATGGCTTAATGTATAAAGTTACCTTCCACCAAGGCTGATGGCATGAATCTTATTCTTAGCATGCAACTGATTCTGGGAGAAAACGAAATTCATAGGTTGTCCTCTGATCTCCATGCATGCACCATGGCATGCACACACACACACACACACACACACACACACATACTCACACACACACACACACACTCACACACACTCACACACACACTCACACACACACACTCACACACTCACTCACACACACTCACACACACACTCACACACTCACACACTCACACACACTCACACACACACACATAGATTCACACATAATAAAGAAATGTAATTAATTTAAAGAAAAAATGTGTTTGAATTCAGCTTAGAATGCCAGCTTATCAAAAACCCAAACATCCCTGTAGAAATTCTTTCATAGTTCAAATCAGTTTCCCTTGAGAGTACTCAGGATTCCATGATGTACTTCTTCCCCAGAAAGTAGTTGTATGAACATGGAAAAGCCAAATCTCAGCTCAGTCTTGGTCCAATCCAATATCCAGACCAAGGTGACTGCCAAAGACCTCTCTGAAATTGTGTGAGAGGCTCTCATAGGCTTCTTCCTTCTCCCGAAAGGAGAGCTATGGCAAAAAAAAAAAAAAAAAAAAAAAAAAAAAAAAAAAAAAAAAAAAATGGGTGGCAGAGACTCATGGATGTTCTCTCGGCCCTACCTCGAGGAAATGAAGGCTGTTTCTCAATGGCAAGAAGCCTTTGGCTCTTTTCTAATGGGAATTATGTTTCACAAATTGAGCATTGAAGCCCCGGGAAAGGCTAAGATCCGAGGCATAGGCAAGAGACATTCAATTTGGAGAATATAGTGCCTAATAATGGCACCTCATTTTCAATGTGTCTGTGACACCAGGAACAGAAGGCATTATCCCTAGGAGAAGCAGGCAGCACCCAAAAGGTCAAACCGATTTTAAAGATGTTGCTCATATTTAATGTCCCTTTCAGTTCAAGATTCAATTTCAGGACTGAAACAGTTTGGGGATGCTGGGGTAGAGCTTAGCTGTCTAGAGATGAGGCTCTGGTATCCATCTTTCTAGCCCTGTCTGAGAAGTGATGAACAGCCTCAAAGTCCCCCATCTGCAAAGGCTGGCAGGATGGAGTGTGAAAAAAGTCAGGAACTCAGCCAGCTGCTTCCTTTATCTCTCTCCATCTGTGTCTGCAGAGCCCAAGATGTCTGAGCATCTTGTTATGGCCCAGGGAACTGGTTAGCTTACTATTTGTATAAAATTTTCCAGAAAGCTCAACTTGGGAGAGGCTCTTGATGGATGACAGAAGACAACTTGAATGAATTCACTTTCTTTAACCGAGGGGGGTAAAAATCAAGAGGATGTTGAACCTCTGTGGAAAAGCACATGTAAAGCCAAAGTCTATAAACCATACATTGGACTAGACAAAGATATTTCATTTACAAATCTCAATGATTTCAAACTCACTAAACTTTGGGGGGGTGGGGTTAAGGGACATTTGGTTTTATGCTGGCATTCAGTTTTCCATTAGCTCAAACAACAACAACAACAAAACACCACACACACACACACACACACACACACACACACACACACATCCAAAAGGATGTAAAGTTGAAATCCCAAAATAGAATATTTAAAAGAAAAATTTTTGAAAGGGGCATGTCAACCTAAAGAGTTTGTTTTTTGTTTTTTGTTTTTTTTTTTAATTTTTATTTTCCAGTTGGTCCTTTGAATGCAGGCGATTTAAAAGCAACCAAAGTCCTATAAGCAAGAGTAAAGAGAAGATCTGGAAATACCTCTTTCCCAAAACACAGGTCTATAATCATGTCTTCACAAATATGGTCTGGCTTATATACCCTCTGAGCTTCCCCCAATCCCTTTGTAGTGAAAATGTCAAAGTACAAAGGGTAATGAAAGATGGGCGATTTGTGAGACAATGGAAGCCTAATCCAGCAACACCTTGTGCAAACTTCATTAACCTTCAGGATACTGGTCCCTCAAGAACTGTGACCCCCACTGTGAACAGCACAACTATCAGGTGCTAAATTAATTAGAACTTGGAGGCGCTGACCTTCCTTTATCCTTCAATAGTTCTTTCAGTGGCAGAGCTTAAAGTGGGACTATCTGTGAGCTGGAGACAGAATAACAGCTGATTTTCAAGTAATAACCATTGTGGGATGGGTGTTTACATTTAAGATTGCCTTTCCTTGCAAATTTTAGTTTTAAGGCTTAATTGCTTTTGGTCCCAGGAAAGAAAAGTCAGCCCCAAGGGTAGAAAGGTTCTGGGAAATATGTGCAAGTTGTGTGGGGGGGAGGGGAATAGAGAGAGGGAGGAGGGTGCATAGTCCTTAGGGAGCAGCTACCTTTATGGTGGGTAGGAGGTAAGTGGCAGATAGGGACAGTGGGGAGGGGGCCGTATGAGGACTGAGTGCCTGAAAAGGAGTGAGCTGTCTTTCAAGTCCACCAGCAGGGGTGGCTGTAATTCTGATTTGAACTCTTGGTTTGCCTTTGCTGGCAGCTATCTATCATCACTGAATACCCTCAAGCTGGAGATTCAGGGCGGGGGGGAAGAATTTTCTTAGTTGTCTTCTCAGTCTGAGGCAGGAATACATGTCACCACATCAAGGGCATCAATTTTTTAAAGAATAATATTTACTCTTTTTATTGGCTTCAATTCAAAGTTCTGGAAACATTTGCTAGTAGATTTAATTACTTTGCATGTTATAGCTTTAAAATTTGAACTAGCAAGGCTAAGGGGTGGGGAAGTAGTTGACTCCACAATCCAAGCAGCCCAACTTCAGTGCATATTCCCTAATTTCTGGGGAAGCCCCACGTTAGAACACATGTTTATTAAATACCTACTATTTGCTAAGCACTTCTATAGGTTGTCTTCTTTAATGCTTCCTCTAACTCAGTCAGGATGACACTGAGATTTTTATTGTACAGGTGAGAAAAAGGAGGCTGCAAGATAGAAATTTTCAATACATGTAGATTTATAATTTATAGACAGTTTATTTATACATTTATTCTTTTATCCTTATACTATTTTTTTTCACATTCTACATGCCAGGTACTAACATCTATAACAGAAAACAAACAGAAAAATAACCCAAGAAAAGAGAAATCATAGAAGGTTATACTACTACTCAGCAGCATATTAGGAGCTCGGTGGAGCCTTCCAGTTCTAGTGTATCAGCTCTGCTACCTGGGATGGACCTCATCCCATACATGTTGTTTTACTCAACAAATAGTCTCCCAAAAGAATTGCCTCAATTAATGAGGAAGGCTGTTTGTTCAACAAACATGGATGTGCCAAGCACTCTGGAAGATACTGAACAGCTCCAAAGCAAACCTTATACTTACTTCTCTCAGGTGTCTGTCTGTTAGTTGAATGATACGATAACCAAAAAGGAGTTCATAGAGGGATGATGAGATTCATGGTACCAAAAGTAATAGTACTATTACTTCTAATGTGAAGGAGGTGACATTGTAGAGGGTTCATGGAGGACATGGTCTCAAAAATTGTACAGACAATGGAGTTGAGTGACATTCCAGACAAAGAACCATGAGTAATAAATACTATTAAAAGACAATCACAAAAAAAATAGTAACCAAGTTGATAGAATCTGAACTTCTTCCTCTCATCCTAAACATTGTCAACACTTCTACCAAAGCTATAAGGATGGGTTTAGCTCATGATCAATGTGAATTTTAAGGCAAATAAATCTATGCTACAAAGGAAATGTATCTGCTTTCTTTTTCCTTATTCAATGCTTGAAGGTAGTGAATGATACAAAACACCAATGAAATGCTTCTTAATGATGCTAGAAAGCAAAATAGAATCTCAAAGATTGCACAAAGTATTAATTTAGAGGAAATAAGATCATTTGGAATATAAATCAAGAATAATAAACGCATCACACTGTCAAAATCTGTACCATTTTCAATAAAGTACACCATCCTAGATACCACATACAATCAAACAATTTTCTTGGATATTACAACTGTAATTCAGAGCAGCACAAAATGCTTCCCCAGCACACGGAGCCAGTCCCAATCCTGAAATAAAAACCAGCAAATAAGTAATGTTGCCTGGCAAAGCAATATTTGAAAATCCCATTTCTACGATGAAGACTGTCATAAAAATAAATTAAATAAATTTCACCAAAGCCAGCAGTGCCCCAGTTGCTTCAAGCTTCCCAAACAGATTGCCTGACCAAAAAAAACCAATACAAATCCAGAAATTGACTAATAACAAGCATTTAAAGAATTAACATCTATGCTTAATTATAAAGCTGAAGTGCACAACTCAGTTCCAAAGGCTTTTGACCTCTTCACACTAAATCAGAGACGAGTAAGTTATATTATCCAGACATATATCGCATGCAAAGTAACTGATGCTGCAAAGGCTTACTGCAGGAGGAATCCCTCCCTTTAACTAAAGCCAAGCTAAGACAAGGTGAGGTTTGAAACACTCCTCTCACTCTCTGACAGCCCATGAAACTTGTGCATCATGAAGAATGCTTGCTCTAAACAGCCATACATTTCATGTGTAGAAAGTGTGGCTAGACCTCCTGGAAACATATTCTTTGGGTGTTGCTTGAAATCCTATCACATCCTAGTAGGTGCAACAAGAAACTGACACCCTCCCAGGACTTGACTGAAAGCCTACACTAGTCAAACACAAAGAGGTAGGTAAAACAAAGGAAGCATAGGGCTTCCCTCGGGAAGGCTGAGCCAGAACTGCTATGGCTGAAATCCAAGGAGCCTGAATTTTCAGACTGCAAGGAACCTTAGAGATCAGATTGAGAGTTCACTTCAATCTCCAATTCGATTTATTCTTGTCTATTATATAGCAACTGAACCCCTCCTCAGCCCATGCCTCTGGAAATACAAGTTGAAGTTTCACTCCCTGTGTCCACTGATGAATATAAAGAAAATGGTGGTATCGAAAGATTATGACTCCCAGAAACCTTTGCCCCTCTGTTTGGACACTAAGTCACCACTGTTCTCCTAATACTCTCCTGAGTTTCTTGTTGCTGCTAGGGTGCTATGCTCCAAAAATACAATGAATGTGAGTCCAATCTTGTCCCTAAAACAGGGACAAGTGCTCAGTGGTTTGTGTTCAGCCTTTGCTGGGACACTCCCAGCATGAATTATCTCTGTTGTATTTTCCGTTACTAACCCACAAGTGCTAACAAAATGTTTGCTGTGTTACATTTTGCAGGCAGGGGCCTCCTGTCTCCGTTTCCCCTCCTGCACTAAATAAAAAGATTAATCTTCACCAACATGAAAACCAAAAATCGTTGTAAAGAAGTTTAAAGAGAGAAAGCTTCACTTGATAATGTATTATTTATTCTGGAGAGATTTTTACTTTTTTGTATTACTGAGAACTGAGCCTGATGCCTTGCACATACTAGGCAAGTACTTTCCCTCTAAACCAGATCCATTCCAGTTCTCTCTACAGAGCAAGGTGAGCCAGGCTACCATAGAGCTCACTATGAAGCGTGACAAACTCCTGGCTTTCCTGTTTCTATCCCCGCAATGCCGAGATTACAGGAATTCATTCAAACCTTCTTTTACTTTTTATTTTGAGATGATAGAGTCCAGGCTGGACTTGAACTTGAAATACTTCTGTCTCAGCTTCAGAAGTAAGATTAGAGGCTTGCACTAAAAGGTTTGACAAAAAGGATATTATCTAACCAGCATTTTTGTAATATCCATTTTTAAAATTATATATATATATCTGTATGTGGGAATACATACAGCAATTGAGTGCCCTTGGAAGACAGAGATGTTACATATCTGAAGCTGAAGTTCCAGGAAGCTGTGAGTCACCTAATGTGGGTATTAATAACTAAACTCATGATCTCTAGAAGAGCAGTATGTGTTTAACCACTGAGCCGTCTTTTGATCCACAGCGAATATTTTGTACTGAGTGCATAACACAAATCAAACTTATATAGAAATTACTATTATACATGATTACAGTGAAAGAAAAGAAAGCAAGCAAGAGATGGGGAAGGGAGGGAACAAAAGAAGATGTGGAACAGTGAAAAAGAATAAATGGGGAGGGAAAAGGGGAGAGGATAAACTAATAAATTTGAAAATCTAAAATTAATCCCTAATCTGAAAAAATTTGGATTTGTTGAGTGTTAGCATGTTCTGATCCTATGCTAGGCAACTTTGGGAATGCAAAAAAAATGGATAATAAAGAAATCACAGCTAAATCACAACTATTTCATAAAGCAGATGATTAAATGGCATTGTAAAAAGCATAAAATGCCATAGGAGACAAAGAACATAGTCTAATTATGTTTGACTACATGGCCCTCAATCCATGGAACTGTTTCAGAAGGATTAAGAGGTGTGGCTTGTTGTATAAGGTGTGTCACAGGGATAGGCTTGGAAGGTAGCTTTCTGTCTCCTGCTTGCCCTTAGAGATCTGAACTTTCAGCTATGCATCTTGTCATGCCTTCATTCTGCCACCATGGATTCTAACCCTTGGAAAGCATAAGCCTAATTAAATACTTTCTTTTGTAAGTTGCTTTCATCGTGGTGTTTAATCACAGCAATAGCACAGTAAGACAGAGCAAAAGAAAAGGTATGACTGATAGGGATATGGGAGAGGAATAGAAAATAAATTTCAAAATATTAAAAACAAAATTGATCATATTTATTTAGCAACTAATTGAATGAAAAAGAAATTATTGAAGATTAAGAAAATACAACGTTTGGGATTAGGCCACATCAGATCATATTTGTAGTTTAACAGAGATGGAAATAAAAATGAGTGTAGAGGGGCAGGAGAGCCTGCTCAGCAGGTAAGAGCACACACATAGCAGCTAACAACCATCCCTAACTTCATTTCAAGAGGATGTAAAAGCTTCTTCTAGCCTCTGAGGGCAACAGAGGCACACAGTACTCAGATATACAGGAAGGCAAAACATTCATATACATCAAAGTGTAATAAAATAAAAAATTTAAAAATGAATATAAAAAGGGGGATGTCAGTGGAACAAGGATTTAAGTGTGACAAAGAATGCAAATAAAGATCTGACATAGAATAGAATTCTTCAGAGAGAAAAAAAAGTAAGTTCAAATAGTATCACAGTATATATAGTAATATTATACTACATGTAAAGTAGATAGGTATATATCCAATGAAGCAAAGATGGGCTACACAAAATATGAATACACTGTAGAAGAAAATGCAAACAACCAAAATGGCTAAAAAGTTATAAATAAGCAAAGTAAATATAGCCTACCTATGCAACAAAATAATATTTAGCAATAACATAATTAAAATGCTGATTCATAATGAACTGCTTTTGCCAGGCAGTGGTGGCACACACCTTTAATTCCAGCACTTGGGAGGCAGAGACAGGCGGATTTCTGAGTTTGAGGCCAGCCTGGTCTACAGAGTGAGTTCCAGGACAGCCAGGGCTATACAGAGAAACCCTGTCTCAAAAAACCAAAATGATAATTAATAATAATAATAATAATAAATGAACTGCTTTCATAGGTGGTGGGGAAGAGGGAGTCTGAAACATGAAGTTTTTTTGCGGAATGATATAAACATTCTTGAATTGGTGGTGATAATTGCATACCTTTGTGATTATACTAAAAAGCAAAGTTGTGGGCCAGTGATTCATCTTAGTAGATAAAGACTGATAATGATCTAGGTTCAGTGAAAATCCACCTGGAGGAAGGAGAGAACTGACTCTTGCAATTTATCCTCTGACCTCCAGTCACACACACACACACACACACACACACACACACACTCACACACACACACACACACACTATAAAAAATAACCGAAATGTACAGTTTCAAGTACAGAGCATTTATAATATCAATTATATCATAGCAAACAGTAGAAACTGAGAAGTTATATGTATTAGAATGTTCAACATCTTTTCAGAAAATGAAGTTAACTTCTGAGACCAAAGAAGGTAGATTTAAGGTTGTGAGCTAATAAGCAGTAAGAGAGAAAAAGTAAATATTATCACTGCTGAAAGAAAAAAAGATATGCAGTTAGCACAACCAAGAATCACTGAGAACAGAGATATTGTAATGTGAGTCAGATGGAAAGAATAGTCAGAATAGACTCAAAATAGCCTAAGCTTGAAATGCATCACTGTCCCCAAATCCAACCTGGCATCAACCTCTACCACACACAGAAAAGTACCATGGGAAACCTGGAGCAGGGGAAGAGGAGGAAACAATGAATGAAGAAGAAATTTGAGAGAAAAAAACTATGAGCTCACAAGTTAATAAATAGGAATAAAATGAAAGGATGTAAAATTAGCAATAGTGACTAACTTTTGGAGAAAACATTAGATTCCACAATCCATTATCTAATGTATAAGTTTTGGACAAAAAGTTATAATGAAATAGATATGTGTTCAGGAAATGTAAGTCAGTCAGTAGAAAGATTTCAATGCTGGGTTTAGTAGAAAGGACTTCAAATGATGTATTCAAATATATTTATCACAGAACTTAAAGGAACCATATTAGGCAAATGAATGGACCTAGAAAATACCACCCTGAGTGAGGTAACCCAACCACAAAAGAACACACACAGTATGAAATCACTGATACGTAGATATTAGCCCAAAATAGCAGAATACCCAAGACACATTTCACAGACCACAGGAAGCTCAAGAAAAAGGAAAACCAAAGTGTGGATGCTTCCATCCATCTTAGAAGGGGGAACAAAATTTTCACGGGAGGAAACAAGGAGACAAAGAGTGGAGAAGAGACTGAAGGAAAGACCGTCCAGAGACTGCCCCACCTGGGGATCCATCCCATATACAGTTACCAAACCCAGACACTATTGTGGATGCCAACAAGGGCTTGCTGACAGGATCCTGAAATAGCTGTCTCCTGAGAGGCTTTGCTAGTGTATGACAAATACAGAGGTGGGTGCTCTCAGCCAACCATTGAACTGAGCATGGGGGGCTGAAGGAGCTGAAGGGGTTTGCATCCCCATAGGAGGAACAACCTATGAACCAACCAGAATCCCCAGAGCTTCCAGGGACTTTAACCACCAACCAAAGAGTACACTTGTGCCGGGCACTGGTGGCACATGCCTTTAATCCCAGCACTTGGAAGGCAGAGGCAGGCAGATTTCCGAGTTCAAGGCCAGTCTGGTCTACAGTGTGAGTTTCAGGACAGCCAGGACTATACAGAGAAACCCTGTCTCGAAAAACCAAAAAAAAAGTACACTTGGAAGGACCCATGTCTCCAGCAGAATATGTAGTAGAGGATGGCCATCAATTGGAGGATATACCCTTGGTCTTGAGTACACCAGTATAGGGATTCCAGGCCAAGGAAGCAGGAATGGGTGAGTGTGTGGGAACATCATCATAGAAGCAGGGGTAGGGAAGATGGGATAGGGGGTTTCCAGGGGAGGGGAGGGGAGGAGGGGAGGGGAGGGGAGGGGAGGGGAGTGGAGGGGAGGGGAGTGGAGGGGAGGGGACAGGAGGGGAGGGGAGTTTACCAGCCAGCTTCACTGGCTACCTGGTGAGCTCCAGACCAGTGGAGAGACTGTCTCAGAAAGCAAAGTAGATTCTGCCTAAGAAATGATACCTACAGTTGGTCTGAGGCTTGCCTGCGCATACACACACACACACACACACACACACACACACACACAAACAGAGAGAGAGAGAGAGAGAGACAGAGACAGAGACAGAGACAGAGAGAGTCAGAGACTGAGACTGAGACCAAGACAGAGAGACAGAGAGACAGACACAGACAGACTGACAGAGACAGAACAACAAAGATGTAAGAAAAGGAAATATATTAATAAATAAAATCATTCTTGATAAAAGCATACTGAAAGTGTGTACTGTGTAATGTAGGAGAAACTTTAAATGTACAAGAGGCTCGAGCAAACAAATTCATACAGCAGGGATAAAGATTAATGAATTAGAAGATAAATAGAACATAGTTTGACTAAGAAGAAAAGAACAAAAAAAAAGAAAACAAACAGACTTGAGATATGTGGGATATCATCACTTACTATGCTAATAAAACTTCCAGAAGGAAAAGGACAAACTGTATAGGAAGAAATAATGTTTAAAACTTTCCCAAATGTAAGGGGTGGGTGGGAGGACAGGGGGAGAGAAGGGGGCTTGCGGGACTTTCGGGGAGTGGGGGGCTAGAAAAGGGGAAATCATTTGAAATGTAAATAAAAAATATATCGAATAAAAAATGTAAAATAAAAAAAAGAAAACCTCAAAAAAAAAAACTTTCCCAAATGTGATAAGAGCATTAACTTACAAGCAAAAGCATATAGAATGTTCAAGAAGGATAAACACAAACAATTCCATGCCTACAAACATCACGGTCAAACCAGGGCAAAGGTAAAGACAGGACAGGAGGAGATTTAATGCGAAGACAAGAACATGCTGGAGTTACAGTTCAGTGGAGCACTTGGACAGGTTCCACAAAGCCCTGAGTACAATTCCTTTGCTCTTCTAAAGGAAGGGAAATTTATAAGGTGGTAAGACAGAAAAGAAATCTTATATACACAGGAGAATCCACACAATAGATGGCTGGGTTTTTATCTCTATCAATGGAGACAATAGGCAGCAGAATAACATTCAAATCATTGAGAAATAAGGCTAGTCAACCAAGAATTCTCCATGTAGTAAGACTATCCTTCAATAGTGAAAGCAAAATCAGAGCACTCTCAGATAAGTAATGATAGAGAATTTGCCACAGGCAGAAGAGATAATAAACATTTTATATGTAGAATACCAAAAAAGTGTTCTAAGAAGTTAATAATGAGAATACCAGTGAACTATAACTGAACAAAATATTTGAATGCTCATTCCAACATAGATCTTAATAATGGCTTATCAATATATGATATCCACTTGCCATTGGACAAGAAATTAAAATAAGAAAAAATGAGAGGCTATTGGCTAAAGAGACAATGACAAGTGATAACTAGCTTGGTTGGTATGTGATGAACTAGAAAGAATATTGTGAAAGTAATCACTGTTGAAAAGTTAAATGGTACAGCCACTTGGGAAAATATTCATGCATCTTCTTAAATTAACAATATACACTTACTAAATAATCTGATAATCTACTCCTAGGTGTAAATGTAGAGTAAGTGAAGATACATGCCCAAGCCAATACACACACACACACACACACACACACACACATATGCACGCACACACACACACACACACACACACACACACACACACGCAAGAATTCATACCAGCACTATCTACAACGAGTAAAACATCCATCCACTGATAATGACCAAACTAGCTGTGATATATCCATATAACAGAATACTATTTAATCATAAAAAAAGAAAAATACTGATACTACTATAACACCTGTAAAATTAAAAATCATAATGTGTGAAAAAGCAACTGTTTGTCAGGGAATTTTTATCATGTCAACAGAAAAGAAACTATGGGACAAAATTCTAATCACCTGTCAAATTTCCTTATCCAAATTGACGCAGCAAAGTATTTATCAAAATAATGTTTCAAAAATTAGAAATTCATGCTTAATATGGTTGTGAAAATCAAAGAAAATTGTGTTCTATGACATTACTTCATTGCTTTAGGTCATGAGACTCTTGACTTGCCATGCATCTCTGCTAGTGTATTTCAAATGTGATCTATGGATCAATAGTTTCAGCATCAACAATCAAGTAATAGATACCCAGGATCACAGAACTTGTGCCAAAGATGCTGAGTCAGAAGCCGTAATTTCCAAGATTCTCAGGTGATCTCCAAAAATGTTATGTTTGAGAAACCTTTACATACAGACTGGAGAGCAGCAAGATGGATAAGATGTAGTAGATCGATTCTAGAATACAGTCCAGCTCTGCTAGTGGCTAGTACTAGTGGTCCTCAAGCTCTTTAGGACCCCGCTTTATTCTACAGGACTTCCAAAGGTGGCTTTTCTGACATGCAATCACCATGCCAGAGGGAGAACATTGCACACTGAAGCTCAACAGAGTTCTTCCCAAACTGGTCAAGATATTTAGGGGCAATGTGGAAAGCAGAAAGGGAAGAAGAGGACCTTCATCTAGATGATCTAACTTCAACCCAGAAAGATAGGAGAAAAATAAAAATGGCATTGTGACCCATAACACATCACCAAAACAGAAGTCTTTTGTACTATATGTATATAGCTTATGGGGTAGAGGGAGCTAACTGTATAATTTCCTAAGTATCTGGTTTTGTAAGAGTTAGAGACAAATCCAGGCCAAGACCTAAGGTCTTTATCCTCTAGATTTTCCCATTACAGCCCAGAAACTTCATGAAGAACTGACCAATAACCAAATATATCTTTGATGTGCTTAGGGCTCCTTATAACAGGACTATCTAATGCATGTCTGGTACCTATAATTTTGTAAATACATATTATATAAAATATAAATGATATGTAATTTATATATGTCACAACAATTATATACATATATAAAATCACAACAATTAAAATAAGGCTATGAATTTAAAAGAGAACAATGGAAGGGTTTGAAGAAAGAGAAGAAAAAGTGATGTGGCTATATTACATCTCAAAAAATTTAAATTATTTTTAAAAAACTAAAATGCTCCTGAGTGATTCACAGGTTATATGTGTCAAGTCTAAGGCTACACTACAGGAGTACAGTTGCAAAGGCTTTCAAATTACAAGAAAAACAAGGCTATTTTCAGAAGGGAAAAATTATTAGGAGACTAACATGCTTTATTTTAATACACAATATAGTTTCCAGGGGACCATATAAGAGGCTAAAGAGCAGAAAGTCCAGCTTCACACAAGAAATAGAAAGTTTGCCAAGAAAATTAAGTGAGTGTATATTTTTATATTTCACTTCAAGTGCTGTCAACTTTATTCCAGCCATAAAAAGAAAATCAAGCAATCCTTTTAACCCTTGTCTCTCTCATTAACATTCCATCTCTAGTCCCCTGGGTTTCATTATTCCAATCAAGAGATTGAAAATGTCCTCCTCTAACTTACAATTCCTAACTGTCACTTACATTGAACCTAGAAGGAGGTAGCAATCTCATTACTATGGTTTTAAATATATTCATTAACCTGATCATGTTGACAGAGAAGTTCTTCTTTTATTAACTACAATGGCTTCTCATTTCCCTATTCTTACTGGAAAAAGCAGTGCTGCTTCTAACAACTGACAGTACCTCTCATTGAAATAAAATTATTTTTAAACTGCACTTTGATGGAAATAGTTCTAAAATTGTCTAACTATATCTCTGACATCTATGACTTATAATAAATGTAATTTAGCCTTCTTATTCATTTATATACTTGCATATGCATAGCACATATACATACTAACACTGTTCAACACATTCTTTACATGTCTGTCATTGGAAGAGAAATTTATATACAACTTCTTTCAAGGTCTTTGGGGATATTTATTATTGTTCTAAACTGATAGTAATGTGTCAATACTGATTTTAACATAGAAACAATTATGTGGCATATGGCTAGTTGGTAAGTTCATCTACTTCCTTTCTCTACTACCAACTTCCTTTCAGCCTATGGACATTGGCCTGTGAATTCTAATCTGTTGTCATATGACTCTAGGGTTCAAAACCACAGCTTTGGGCATGCTATATAAGCTCTCTACCAAGGAGATATATTCCTAATACTTAATCTGTTCTTATCAAAAGTAACTCTATATACTTTCAGTCAATTGTACGAAACCTTGACGAAACTCTACACTTCTGGCATCTCTTTTGCTTCTACAATGTTATCATTCTAATATTGTCATCTGGAAGATTCCCTACATGAATTAAGAATAACAAATATTAAGTGTCATTAAGACTGATTGCCTTGAAAAAGAGGGCAATGTGACAGTGTTTTGTTCAAATTCAAAGCTTAAATAATATCTCATGATTGGGAATATGATCAGACTCTAATATGAATAAACAGCTGTTATGTTATATATAATGAAAAATTCAAAGTAGCAAAGTAACTATTCCATATGTCTATAGGTTAAGTGCCCTGTATCCAAATTTCTCGGGGCCAGAATTATTTCAGATTGGTTGGGGGGTAGGAGAGTTTCAGATTTCGTATGATTTACATGGACTTTACTAGGAGAATATCCCTAATGTAAAATTCTGAAATCCACCATGTTCTGAAATCTGAACATTTTTTTAATCATTATATTAGAAAAAAAAAGATTTTACCATCTTTTGGGAGCTCAGACATTGGAGTTAGGGATACCATTCCTATATTAAATACTAAGTGAAAAGACAGTATCACTTTACTATGGCCATTAACATAGGAAAAATATACATATATATGGAGGGTAATAAGCATGTTAATAAGTCAAAGAAGTTAGCACTTAGAAAGCAAAAGTGTAAATTCAGTCAGACACACAAAATATGTACTAAAAAATTCCACTTCTATTTAATGGAGTAAATGAATAAAATTAAACAACTATAAAATTGTACAACGTATTACCAAAAAGTATTGTTTTCAGATAATCAAGAACAGCCAACACACACACACACACACACACACACACACACACAAAATGTCTGCATTGCTTATTGATGGTTTCTATCCTATAGAAGAAGGAGTGGTTATCTAAATGAACCCTAGACATTAATGGATGAGGAAGCCCAAACAATTTTTAGAATCTATAAGGAAAAGTACCCGTGAGGACAGAACTGTACAGAAGGAAATCCGGGCATCTTTAGATAGATTCCTTCATGTTGCTGGGTAAGCATTGATCTTCATACATCCCAAGATCAAAGAAAGAATGGCTATTTAAAAAATAGAAAGAGAACCAATCCTTATAAAGTGAATGAGGAACAGAAAGACTCTTTTTCCCTAATAACACAGTGGAAAGAGCTCATCTTTCTGGGGACATTAAATAGAGCCCTCAAAGGTATTTTGTTTCAGGAATAGGATAAAAGCAGGCCCAGGTTAAAGACTGATGATATCCTAAATAAAACATAAAATTAAGCCTCAATAGGTACAAAGGGATATGGAGTTGAAAAGATGACTCTGAAGTAAATTGCCTATAAGGCAAGCATGAAGATGTGAGTTCAGATCCACGGCATGCACATAAAAGCAGAGCATAATAGCATGCATCTATAACCACAGCACTATACTGAGGCATGATAACTGGATCCCCAGCACTCACTGGCTAGCTGAATTGGTGAAACCCAAGTTCAGAGAAAGAGGATGTGGAGAAGATGAACACTCCTCCACTGCTGGTGGGATTGCAAATTGGTACAACCATTCTGGAAATCAGTCTGGCGGTTCCTCAGAAAACTGGACATAGTTCTTCCTGAAGACCCAGCTATACCACTCCTGGGTATATACTCCGAAAAATGCTCCAACGTACCACAAGGATACATACTCTAGTATGTTCATAGCAGCTTCATTAGTAATATCCAGAAACTGTAAGAAACACGGTTGTCCCTCAACTGTAGAATGGAAACAGAAAAAAGGGGCTTATTTACACAAAGGAAAACTATTCAGCTATTAAAAACAAAAGCATCATGAATTCTGCAGGCAAATGGATGGAACTACAAAATATCATCCTGAGAGAGGCAACCCAGATCCCAAAGGGCTGCTATGTACTCACTGATAAGTGGATATTAGCCATAAAGTATAGAATACCCAGGATACACCCCACATAAAAGGATAAACAAGATAGACCCGAGTGAGGATGCTCACTTAGAAGGAGGAACAAAAAATTATGGGAGGCAGGGAGAGGGAGGGACCTAAGTGGGATAAGGGAGAAGGGAAGAGAGGGACAGATCAGATATGGGGGTGAGAAGTCCAGAGGCTCAGGAGAATGAATGGAAATAGGCTGCTGTCAGGGTGGGGGTGGGAGGAACCTCTAGAGAGTCCCAGAGACCTGGGATGTGAGAGGCACCCAGAGTGAAATAATGGGTGACCTTAGCCAAAATGTCCAACAGTGGGGAGATGGAACCTCAAGAGACCACCTCCAGTAGATAGACAGGGAGTGGTGAGGACATGAACCCACATTCAAATTTTTGACCCAAAATTGGGTCAATTAAAAAATAAATAAATTTAGTCCCTAGTATAGTTTAGTCTCTCACATTCTCACATTCATCAGCTTTCTAACAGTGGAATACATTCTATTTTGGGGGGATTTGATTTACATTCCTCATTTAATAATGTTCTCACTGCATGGGACTTTTCTTCAGCAAAAGTGATCTGTTCCTGGCATCCTCAAGTTCTTTGATTCTCTAGTGCAGCTTAAGTTTCATCCTCACAACTTCATGTATTATCTTTCTTTTTTTTTTTTTACGAATTACAAATCTGTTCCAAAATATACTTTTATACATTATACATTATACATTAAATAAAATACGCATTTCAGCAAGATCTATAGTTAATGACTATGCATTCTGTGAAGTTTCACATGTAGGTCCACATTTGTGGAAGAAGCTAAGAGAATGTGCATCCAACCAGTTTATAGGGTGTTTCTTATTGCCAAACTACCAATCACACGGAACATGTCATTACATCACTTGTGAAGGACATGAATTGTTGGGGAAAATGAAGCAAATGCTATGTCCTCAGTGGTGAGTTCATCACAACTTTGGTGGAATATCACCAGACAGCTTAGACAGTAGTTTCAGTAAACATCTTAGGGGAAGCAAAGAACTCTCTTGAGGCCCAGATACACTTTCTTGCTGTGTTACGTTGTTTGCCACCTAGAGTGGGGTAATCAGGAGGGCCTTCTTCAGGACAGCACGGTCGCAGGACTGGGACAATCCCAAGGGGCTGACAGGGAGTATGAGGATGGGGAGGAAGGTTACCCCAAGCTGTTTCACATCAGAGACAACTGTGAAAAAGTCCTCAAACTTTAATATACTCATCCACTTTGTTCCAAAAATCCTACTTGTCCCACAAATGATGTTGGGCAGCTTCAATATTCAGTGGATCATCAAAATCCAAAAGATCACTGTGTACAGCCCACCAGGAGAAAGGGATCTCCCAGTAGTGCCTCCACTTCTGAGCACAGAAGTAAGATCTCCACTTTCTCTCTAATATCTCTCTGGAGAAGAACAGCTAGGAATGCACAGTAGAGCAGCAGGGAAAGGAGCCTTTCAGTTGCCATTTGCACCAGGGAGCCAGGCAGCTCCACAGACTTCTGTGCACAGAGTACAGACACACACAGGCTTACAGGCCCACAGGAGGGACAAGCTCCAGCCAGAGACAGCAAGACCATCTAACACCAGAGATAACCAGATGGTGAAAGGCAAATCCAAGAACCCTACCAACAGAAATCAAGGCTACATGGTAACATCAGAACCCAGTTCTCCCACCATAGCAAGTCCCAGATATCCCAACACAACAGAAAAGTAAGAGTTGGATTTAAAATAGTATCTCATGACGCTGATAGAGGGCTTCAAGAAGGATATAAATAACTCTCTTAAAGAAATAGAGGAGAACTTGGGTCAACAGGTAGAAGCCCTTAAAGAAGAAACACAAAAATATCTTAAAGAATTACAGGAAAACACACACACATACACACACACACACAACCAAACAACAAGTGAACATACTGATCAAAACCATCCAGGATCTAAAAATGGAAGTAGAAACAATGAAGAAAACACAAAGGGAGATAGAAAAATCTTAGAAAGAAATCAGGAGTCATAGATGCAAGCATCAACACCAGAATACAAGAGATAGAAGAAAGAATCTCAGGTGCTGAAGATACCATAGGAAATATTGACTCAACAGTCAAAGAGAATGCAAAATGCATAAAGCTTATAACCCAAAACATCCAGGAAATCCAGGACACAATAAGAAGGCCAAAACCTAAGGATTATAGGTATAGAAGAGAATGAAGATTTACAACTTAAAGGGCCAGCAAATATCTTCAACAAAATTATGGAAGAAAACTTTCCCAACTTAAAGAGAGAGATGCCCATGAATATACAAGAAGCCTACAGAACTCCAAACAGACTGGACCAGAACAGAAACTCCTCCCTACACATAATAATCAAAACCCCAAATGCACTAAACAAAGAAAGAATATTAAAAGCAGTAAGGGAAAAAGGGCAAGTAACTTATAAAGGCCAACCTATCAGAATCACACCAGACTTCTCACCAGAGACCATGAAAACTAGAAGATCCTGGGCAGACCTCATATAGATCATAAGAGAACACAAATGCCAGCCCAGGCTACTATACCCAGCAAAACTCTCAATCATCGTAGATGGAAAAACCAAGATATTCCATGATAAAAGCAAATTTACACAATATCTTTCCACAAATCCAGCCCTAAAAAGGACAATAGATGGAAAGGAGGGAACACAAGGAGGGAAACTAAACCCTAGAAAAACTAATCCCATGATTCCTGGTAGATCACTACAGATGAAGGCTGGTCTTCAATTGCAACAAAAACAACAGAAAGCCCACACACACAAGGAAGATGAACAATGTTGTACTCGATGATAACTTGGTCAAGGAAAAAAATAAGGAAAGAAATCAAAGACTTTTTAGAATTTAATGAAAATGCAGGCACTACAGACCCAAATTATCATTGGCCCCAAGATTGCACATCCTTCTTTTTTGGCCAAACTGAAAGCTTTTCAAATCTTTCTGCTCCTCTCTTGCTTCTGATTCTCACTGTTACCATAAAGAAAAGCAGCAAGCAAAGTTCATGCAAGATCCTGCATGCTGGGCTGTCTGTAGTTCTTTCTACCAGATTCAACAGTCCATTACATTTAAACTCAGCTTCTTGAGTCACCTTAATGGTTTAGTCAGTAGTGTCAGTTGTTATGCAAGGCTAATAATAATTTGATTTTGATTACCACAAAGTTGGAAGGAGAGAACTATCTCCTCAAAGTTGTCTTCCCATCTTCACAAGTGTGCTGTGAAACACATACATCTTCCCCATATATCAAGTACATACATGCAAAGTCACTCACAGTAATAAGAGTGATAATAACAGTAATCACAAATTAAAAAAAAAAAAAAAACCTCAGCTTTCAGCAGAACCCTAGGGCATAGACAAAGTCTGGAGAATTTCTTTGCCAGGATGTAATACAAATGATTCAATTCCCAATAGGTCTTTGCTGCAATTTGAAACCTCCTGAGCAGTCTTTTCTGTCCACATTCCTATCATTCTTATAGGCATGCTGATCTGTTCAGCTTCCACTAGCAGGGTCCATTAGGCTCTGCTTAGAGCACTCTCGGCTCTCTCTAGCCTTCCTTTCCAACTTGTTCTAATTCTTCTCACAAAACCAGTCCCAAACACTCCCAAACCACACTCAAATAGTTACAGCAATCACCCCGCTTTTCTGATGGCAATTTTCTTGCTTCTTTTTGCTGCTACGACAAAATATCAGATATGAATAACTAAAGGGAGGAAGGACACGGTTTGACTTGTGGTCTCAAAGATTTCAGTCCACATTCATCCCTCTCTTGTTTCTGTGGTGAGGAAGGATATCATGGTGGTAGAGACATGTGACAAAAGCTGTTGTCTTATCAAAGCCAGGAAGCAAAGAGAAGAGAAACTGAAAGGTCCCAGAGCAGTATAGAATTTCAGTGAGCACACCTCACAGACCTACATCCTCTAGTGAGGCCCCATCTCCATTAATCTAGTACTATATGCTAGAGAAGGAGACTTACAAATTCAAGTGGTAACAATAACCCACTAATTCTAATAGTTACCTCTGCACAATGAAATACTGTGGCCAATCCATCAAGCATGGTAAGTAAAATGGAATTCTGTACTTTTTTGAAAGCTGATTAATGCTAACTTTGTTGGAGAAGGAATAATATAGGTCATCACAAGTGGAATCCCGGAATATGATTATGGCATGTACTCCCATTGCTAAAGGCAACCTAACAAATTTATAGCTGCTTCACCAGAATAATTATAAATGCACAGCTACAGTGAGATAGGAAAGGGATAACCATTACTAGCTTTTTCACCAAATGATTCTGCTTCAAAACAATATCCACACAAATGGATGAAACTGGACCATGACTTCATACCATATGCAAAATTTAACTTAAAAGATCACACACAGGCTGGAGAGATGGCTTATTGGTCAAGAGCACTGACTGGTCTTCCGAAGATCCTGAGTTCAAATCCCAGCAATCACATGGTGGCTCACAACCATCCATAACAAGATCTGACGCCCTCTTCTGGTGTGTCTAAAGACAGCTACAATGTACTTACACATACTAAATAAATCTTTTAAAAATGTTTAAGGAAAAGATTACACACAAGTATGAAAAAAGTCAAAACTATAGAAATCTTAGAAGACAGCTATAAATCTTCACAATGTACAATGGTTTTGTAGTTATGAAATAAAAAAAATGAAAAATAAATGCACTACACATTAAGATGAAAGCCTTTTGGGTTTCAAAGAATACCACCAAGAAAGTGAAAAAAAAAATTGAGACTAAGGCTCTAGGATAAAGTACTTGCCTAGCTCACACAAGACCCCAGTTCTACCCACAACACTGAAGGGAGTATAACTAGAAAGCCAACTCACAAAAGAGTAGAACATTTTTACAAAAATTTAACTTGTGAGCACACATCTAGAATGTATCAAGGATAATTGCAACTCATTAGCTGAAAAAATGGGTAGCATAATTTTTAAATAGGAAAAGAACTTACACAAATATTTGACCCAAAGAAAAGCTACAAATGACTAATTATCTGATAAAAAGCTGATTAACATAAGTAGTCAGCTACACAGTGAGTTCCAGGACAGCCAGGGCTACACAGAGAAACCCTGTCTCGAAACCCCCCCCTCCGAAAAAACCATAAGTAGTCAGCAGAAAAACACATGTTAAAACTTCAATGATGTATCAGTTCATGTCCACTAGCGTGGTTATGATGAAAGATATTTATAGCAGTACTACCAAGAACTGACAAGGATACAGAGAAATTGGGAACTCATACTTGGTTAATGGGAGTGCAAAATGTCCCGATGGTTCCTCAAAGGGTTAAGCATTAAGACTCCATATGACACAGCAGATTACTACAAATGAAACTCTGTGGCTTCACTAGGCCTATACACAAATGTTCAGAGCAGTATTATGCACAAGTCAAAATGGGACTTTCAGGGAGGGGGGAACCAGGAGAGGGGAAATAATTTGAAATGTAAATAAAGAATATATCTAATAAAAAAACTGAAGAGCAGAAAACCAGAAAACAACCCAAATGACCATTAACTACTGAATGGATACATCAACTGGCATAGCTATAGAATGGAATGCCATTCATCAACAAATTTGAATGAAGCACTACAAAATACTACAACACAGATGAACCCAGAAGCCAGTAATAAAAGATAAGCCAGTAAAAGAAGATCATGTATCCTGGGAGTACATTTATGTTAAATGTAGAGAACACACAAATGGCAGAACGCTATTTAGTAGTTGCCTTAAGCTTTGAAGAATGGAAAGGCTGAGTATAAGAGCTAAGGAGTATGGGGAGTCTCTGGGGAGTCATCCAAATGTTTTCAGACTTACTAGAGTTTTGGATTCACAACCTCATGAATATATAGCCTCTAAAATTTAATTTTGCCCTTTAACTGTGTAAACTATATTATAGTGTGAATTATGTTTCAAAAGGTTGTACTTTTACAAAAAGAAGAATTAGCAAAGCTTCAGAGTCCTACAAGCCTATCAAAGAGGCAGGGTTGAATACTATTTGCCTTCCTAAATTGCAAGGGTTTGTTTCAAAGCCAGACCCATAGAAATCCCAAGCAAGCAAAGAGCTGCCTTATTGCGTAGAGACAATTGGTAGTTATGAGGTGTTACAGTCTAGCTAACATATAAACCTGATTTTCTGCTTGAAGAAATTCTATTCTAATTAAGTAAAATACATTTAAGGCATTATCAAGATGGAGCTACTATGCTGGGGCAGAACAGGGTTGTCAAACATAACATAGCACAATGTATACAGAGCTCTGGTTTCCATCTCCAGCAGGAAGATCAAAACAAACAAACAACAAACAAAAAAAGCCAGAACCACTGCTCAGTTCTCTTGAAACATGGAAACATTAGGATTTTAAGGCCTTGGGGTTTCCCAAAAATAAGTGGAATAGGCTCTTATTTCCTGAATCCTGGCAGAAAGATGTTTTTCAGCTGTCGACTCTGCACTGATTTGATTCATTGCGGGTGGGTGGCTGCATACTGGTGCATTTACCACAGCTGAGGTAAAATTAGTGCTGTGAGTCTACGTGGTAGGTCTCAATGCAAAGAAACAGCAGAATGCTTTAATTAATGACTGCTGATTTGAACTTTTAAAAAAAGTAAAGCATAAAAAGTAATTGCTTAAATACACTTATGAAAATACAATGCTTTCTGGGACTGAAGGAAGGTAGGGGGAGTGGCATTTGTTATGAAGTCATTCTTCAAACCATAACAAATCAAAAAGCTGTGGTTTAATATATAACACAGATGGTCAGTTTTGTAATGTTTGTAAGTTTACAGTATCTTCTCTTTGTCCCCAGGAGAATTATATTTCACTTGGCAGTAGTTTGTATCCTGGTTTTTCTCCAGCTGCTCTTCAAAATCAAAAAAGAAAAAAGAATCACATTACATCATCCAGTGGCTTAATCTTGGTGTATGGACCATTATAGCAGCAACAATGATTAGTTATAATCACCTCTGCCCTGTATCAAGGTCCTTAGGGAGGCAGCATATCATACATCATACTGTACCACCACCAAGAATGGTCATCACTTCAATAGCTATAGGGGTGGTAATAAATGCAGACATCAGACACTTCCATCCATCCAACCAAGATTGGATTCCTAACTGGACAGATGACAACGTGAACATGATTTCATAATCTATTCACATTCAGTCCACCATTTGCCTTAGCGGGTCCTCGAAAGCCTTCAAATTTGGTCCTGAACCTTATGATAAAGTGATTTTTACTCTTTTCTCTCTAAGTTTTGTGGAAATGGCCTGCTATAAGTTTAGGACATCAGCAACAGTTCTCGGAATAAAAAGATAGAATCAAATAAATATGAAGATTTTGTTTTAGTAAAGTGCTTTTTAGGTCTTTTATTAGAACAAACAACCTCAGATCCAGTTCTTCCCCACCAGTTCTGAGTGGCCAACATTGAAGAACAGCAAACAACAAAATCTTGAAAAGCATGAGAAAGAAGAAAAATAAGAAACCAAATAAGAAGCCAACATATTGAATCTATTGTCTTAGTTGATTATGTGCAAGGCAACTTACAATCTTTCAATGAGCATACTTTTCTTTAATCACCCCCCAAAACCATTGAGATGATCGATACAATGGAGACTGAGAATAACATAAATGCCTTACAAATCCTTCTGATGAAATTGCAATTCTGTTGTTTTTTAAAAGACTAGACATTTTATGTATGTCACATATTAAACACGAAAGGCAAGTAAGCAGAATCAAAGGCAACTCAGTCCCAGGGCAGGAAGTCAAAGCTTGGCCTTAGATGCCTTTGTTCCAGGACCTAACCCATAGAGGGGTTTTATATTTCTCATAACCAGTAGTTCTTTGCTTTTGATCTCTGTGCCTCTGCAAACACATGCCTCTGATGGTCATAGGAAAACCCTTCAAGGAATCTCTGTAGCATGATGCATCCTAAAAACCTTAGAAAAGAAGTATTTGTCAGTATTCCACAGAATCTGGGATTACAAGTATTTACAGGACTATTCCTAACTCATTTCCTTCCCACTCCTCCTGCATTCTGATTCATCCTGCTCTGACAGAAAACACAGCAGACAGACAAGCTTTAAGAAAACTTTCGTGACACGAGCCTCTGGATCAAACTGCCAAATTAGAGCTACCACAATGGAACATTTGTGCACTGAAAGTACCAGACTGCAGTGGGCCGGTCAAGGAATGACCCCAGCAAGTGTCCTGAGGGCAAATTAATCTTGGGGGTGGGGGTGTGCAACTCTCAGACTGGCTTATTCCATCTTTGACATGGTTCCTCCTTCCCCAAGGTCCTTGGAGTTAGGTTTAAATACAACCTCTTTACAGTGGTCTTTCCTGAGAACTCTCTGAAGTTCCCTCTCCCTGCCCCTTTAAACCTTTTCATCACAGGCTTTGAAAGTTGTGTTCACAGACTAGAACCAGACAGAGCCAGGATCCTACCACTCAACAACTAGACATACAAGTCACTTAGTTTAGGCTCTCATGACACTAATTTCACCAAAATCACACTGAAGTATAAATGGAGACAGACATAGATTGATAGTGAGGTGTCTTAAAGGTCATTCTACAATCAACCTGGAACAACCTATGGCAAATTGTTTTCCCTGATACAGTCTCAGTTTCCTCATATGTTCATTGAAGGGGCTAGATTCGATGAAAGCCATGACCTTCTCAGGTCTAAGTGGTGCCAGTTTTCTATCTCTCTCATCCAAACTCAGACATACTATATTGGTCTCTGATGAGGAACAATTAACAACCACTTGAAACTCTTTCTACCAAATCCCATATAATCATATCCATGGCATCATGAATGCAGGTCCTAGTACCTCACATAAGGGGCTAGAATTTTGTCTATTTTACAACCATCAGATAGTATCATAGAATATATCTGAGACCTAAGACAGAATTTATACCTTTAAGACTACATTATTATTTCTCTTGGAATGTTCTTTGGTAAAAAAAAAAAATAATGTTTATCTTTAGCTCTTCCTTTTTTATATAATTTTCCTTTCAATTGGTTCATTCTGGAAACCCTAACTTGTGGCATGAGATGTGGCTCTATTTTCCTTTTCTTATTGTCTATGTATCCTGTATCTCCAGGAGAATTATTAACCTCCATCACACCTGGGAAACATCTTCCAAAACTGTCTTCTCCAGTTAGTCAATCAGGTTTATGAGCCTCTGCCCCATGGCAGGTTTTATATATATATATATATATATATATATATATATAAAATCTGAAATTACAGCAATCAAAATACCTCCGTAGTTCCTGACCTGGGATTCTGAAAGAAAGTAGCCATTAAAAAAATTTCAACAGGTCGGGCATGTTGGAGCATGCCTTTAATACAAGCACTTGGGAAGTAGAGGTAGGAGGAGCTCAGTACTCCCTATGTAGGCTACTGTGGTCTGCAGAGTGACCCTGTCTCAGAAAAAGGGAGAATTAGTCAATTGTTAGCTATCCCTTCTCATATTCCCTCCATTTCATTCCCTTTCCCTCCACTACTACCTGCAATCTTTTGTCCTAATTTCTCCTTTATCACTTTATAACACTGAGTATATCACCCACACTCCATGGCAGGCTTCATGCTCAGGAGTAATTATTAGTCAAGACAAGTCTGACTGTGTGTGTGTGTGTTTGTGTGTGTGTGTGTGTGTATCCTTGTATATGTACTCAGAGGCTTTTTGGCTTTGTTTTATTAGTTTCTTCTTCTTGTTGTTGTTGTTGCTGCTGCTGCTGCTGTTCGTTGTTTTTAAAAATCTGAGTTGGAGGGGGACAGAAAAGAGCTACTGAGTAAAAGGAATATATTATATGAAGCTCTCAAAAACCAAAACCATTTTTAAAATTTCACTAAATTAGACATAATGTGCACTGTCCTTACAAATGGAAACTGAATAGCTATCTCCTTCTCTGCCTTTCTTCTCACTGAAGCTTCAAATTGCCTGTTCTTAAAAACTATCCGTTCATCTACTCTTTTAAATTTGGGTTTAGTGCATTGTCATGGAATTATTTCTATTGGATTCTTAAATAAAACTCATTGACCAATCATCTTGGATGAAATGTGAAATTTTTGCTTTAATGACAAAATCTTTATGTGCATCCCACTTTGGTCTCCCAAATGGGGAAGGGGTGATTAAAGAGTCTTCACTTAGCAAACATTTACCTCCCTGACAGTACTTTTTGTATGATATCATCACTTTAACAGTCCACATAAAATACATAAATTGAACAGGGAGTTATGGAATCTACTGGCAATTACTACCCCCTTATAATACATTCATTGAGCCAGCAGAGAGGAATCTACCTCCAACAAGCAGCAACTCCAGCCTCTGAAGCCTGAGGGAAGATCTAGGGGAAATAAATGACAGCCAAATACCAAGTGTTACTTCAAAACCTAAACTTGTGTAGGGCATAGCGGTTCATACCTATAATTCCAGAACTTAAAAGAAACAGAGGTAGAAATCACTCCAAGAGGCAAAAATATCTTGTATAGCAAGCAGTTCCAGACCAACAAGGGCTGCATAGCTTGATACTGTCTCAAAATATCCTTAACTTGATTGTAGGGTGCTTCACTTAAAATTGTGTCTTGTCTGCCTTGCTTAAGCACACTTAGTATCATGCAACTTAATACCGCTAAAGATGGAAACTTTCTATTTGTCAACTAATGGAAGACTCAAAAAATGTGGCAGAGCCACATTTAATGCAGCAAGATCACTACTCTTGCCTACAGCACTCTGGGTCAGTAACCAAGGAGAGTAAATGTCTTTATATGACCAAAACATCTCTCCCTTTGCCATTCATGGATGACCAAAATGCCAACTGAGCAAGGAACAGTTGTATTCTCATATATGCATGCGTCCTCTCATATATGCATGTGTCCTCTCATATATGCATGTATACTGAATCTATCCTCTCATATATGCATCTGTCCTCTCATATATGCATGTATACTCGCATCTGTCCTCTCATATATGCATATATATATATATATACTCATATATGCATCTGTCCTCTTACATATGCATTTTCTCTCATATATGCATCTATCTTCTCTATATGCATTATATTTTAATATATGCATATATACTTTCATATATGAAAGCACAACCATTACTTACAACACACACAAAACAAATGGGCTAGGTTTTTTGTGTTTTTTCTAATATAGTCTTTTAAGTATTAACATTTACAATCATGTCTGTGTCAGCTTTAAAAAAATCAACCATTTAAAACATTAGAAAAGTGGCAGCACTTCATTAAATTTTTAAAAGGAAAGATGAGAGGTTTAAAAGGGAAAATTACAACAAACTGAAATCTGCCAAGTGCAATGGGTCCTTGAGGCTCTCCTGTAAGCAGTGTGAATGGAGACAGATTACCTCAAACAATGGCAGATGCCCACACTACCCACTGGACCTTGTCACACTTGCCCTTTAAGAACAACTTTCTTGCTGTGATACTCTCTCCTGTAGTACTAGAAGCACTGCCACTGGCCACAGAACCCACTGGTGATCAGTTATAACTGTCTCTGTTACAATAAACATCCAAGGTGCAGCACAAGGCCATCCCAGGTCTGCATGTATGACAACAAATTTACCGCTGAAATCATCTAATGATGTGGGGTCAATGGATGAAGATATTAGCTAGCTAACAGTTCTGGTAGGAAGGAGTTGTGCTTGGCAGTGAAACAATTCCCCAGTAATTGTCTTGTGAATGTCTCTTTTCTCAACACACTCTTATCTTTGTGCTTTGTTTTCATGTGCAGCAAAATTAAAGAATCTGTCATGATGACCATCTCAGTTTGATTACTATGTACTTGGTACTAAGCCAACCATTTATCCTCCCTGACTCACCACTTTCTTCACCACAATACAGGAATGAAAGCATTATTAATAATGTTGGGATAGTATTATTGATGCTTTCCCTGCCCTACCTCACAAGCTGTGGAAAAGGGGTGTATATATATACATATACAGAGAGAGAGAGAGAGAGAGAGAGAGAGAGAGAGAGAGAGAGAGAGAGAGATTTAAAACTACTCTGTAAACTGAAAAAGGTTGGAACAACATAAAAAACCTTATCACTAATAACTATCTTAGTTTGTTTTCTACTGCTATTAAAAAAAAAAACACATTGCCAGGTATGGTTGTGCATTCCTTTTAATCCCAGCACTTGGGAGGCAGAGGAAGCCAAATCTCAGTGAGTGTGAGGCCAGCCTGGCTTACATACTGAGTTCCAGAACAGCCAGAGTTACAAAGAGAGAGAGATTCCATCAATCTAATAATTTATAATGAACATAAATCTATTTGGTTCATAGCCCTACAAGCTTCAAAATCTATGATAGATGGGTCACATCTCAAAAGAGCTCTCTGTGTCTTAGCATGATAGAAGCTACATCATGACAGAGGCCAAATGTGTTCTTTTATCAGAAATCACTCCTGAGACAACTATAAGAACTCCTTTAGGAGCATAAGTACTAGGTTTCTAATATAGGAACTTTAGAAAACACATTCAAACCACAGAAGAAACTTAAAAGATGGGTTTATGATTCTTACATGCAAACCAAATGACAAAGGAAAATTTGAGGTGGAGATACAATATGACTCTATGCAAAAGGCTCAATGACACTATAAAGAAGTGATGTGGCAGTTCAGAAGACTTATCCCAATCTTGCTAACTCCTCATATGACATTCCTGATGCTTCTATAAAAGGTTAGGCCTATTTTACACTTCTGAAGGTTTACAAATCTGCTATCTGAAATTATAGTCATGAGTTTAACACTCAGAACAGAGCAAAAACTCATTTACATTGTTGTAAACTTCCACTGTTTAACAGAAAAGCATTACATTTTCTTAATCTGATAATGGATTATACCAATTTATAGTTCAAATCTAAAGTTCTAATGTAAGGTCAGATCTTAGAATGACTGTGTCTTCTTTCAATATCATGAAGTACCAATATTAATGTTGCAAACAATAACTCATGACATCTTAGCATCCATCAACATATGCCTTGTAGCTTCCTTGACATTGGTGTCCCTCCTAGAAAAAGCTGGTATCTAGGAACAAAGCATATAAATTATTGAATTAGAAGATTTCTAAGAGGCATAACCAAACTGAGATTCTACAAAAATATTATATATGACCAGCAAAAAATAGCAGCAAATTCCTAGTCTAACAAAAAAAATGCTGGAAATAGTACCATAGCAATTTCAAGTAATATTACACAGCCATTGTAACAAGAGCAGCATGATACTGGCACAAAGACAAATGCATAGATCAGTGGAACTGAATCAAGGAACCACATATAAATTCACTCAGCCACAGGCACTTGATTTTGACAAAGATGGCAAAAATATATTTTACAAAAAAGACAACCTCTCCGACAAAGAATAAAGGAAAGACCGGATATCAACTTGAAGAAGAATGAACTAAAATGCCCTATCTCTTACACTGTACAAATTCAACATTACATGAATAAAATATCTTAATATAAGGCCTGATACTCTGAACCAACAATGAAGTAAACACTTCAAAATGTAAACACTGGAACATTATTTTCTGACTAGGACTTCTATTGCTAAAAAATAATAATAAAATCAAAATTTGATGAATGGATCTTTATGACTTTTTAAAGCTTCTTTATTTTAAAAGAACCACTTAAACAAGAGAATAGATAGCCTACAGAATAGGAGAAAAATCTTTGCTAATTATTCAACAGAGGGCTAATACCTAGAATACACAAAGGAGTATGCAATTTAGATTAGAAATCAAATAATGCAAACAATAAATGACCTAATCAGATGAAAATAGTACTCAACAAATGAAATACAAAGGGCCAATAAACATGTGAGAAAAAATGTTTAACCTCACTAGTTATCAGAAAAAATGTAAATGACATTCCAGCTCATCCCAGACAAGATGGCATTGATTAAGAAAACAAACTGGAAGGGTATAAACTGGGAATGTAACTTAGTCTCCATGCTATGGAAATCAGTATGGAGATTCCTCAGAAACTAAAATATTAGGCCTATCATATTACCCAATTACACTACTAAATGACTCCATATCAACATATCACAGAGATCCTTGTACATCAATGCTTATTGCAGCACCATTCACAATAGCTAAGTTATGGAGCCAACCAAGGTGTCCAGGAATAGAGGAATGCATAAAGAAAAATTTTAGTCATCAAGAAGAATGTTATATCATTTTTAGGAAAATGGATAAAATTAGATAGCATCACAGTAAATGAATTAAGTCAATTTTTAGCAAATATCATATACTTTCATATAGATATATAAAATTGTGTGTGTGAAAGAGAGACAGAGACAGAGACACAGAGAGACAGAGAGAGAGATGGACATAGCAGTAAAACTGTCTTGAGGGACAAAGAGGATTGGGATAAAAGGCATCAGGAGGGAAAGTGAAAGGGGAAAGGGAGAAAATGCTCAGTGTATAAGGCAGATGAAAAATTAAATAATAATAGTTTTTAAGGAATTTGTTTTGATACTTTTGTCTTATTTTGTTTTATTGCTTTGTTTTTATTTTCCATTTTTCTTTGGGGGTGTTGTTAGTTTGAGTGACAGAGAGAGAAATTGAGTGGGTAGCAACATTGGGAAGATCTGGGAGGAGTTGGGAATGGGAAAAACAGCATCAAAATATATTGGATGAAAAGAATTAAAAAAAATAAACAAAAAGAAGAAGCAAGGTTCTGCCAAAGAATAATCCACAGAACATCTATCTATACTTTAAGATGGTTTTGTGTGTGTATGTGTGTGTGTGTGTGTATGTGTGTCCCCAAAAGGACCACATCTTAAGGTAATTATTTTACAGATAACTTTTATTTTACAGATAAGGTTTACAGATAACTCTACATGGTTGAAAACACTGACAATTCACTCATTTGTCCAAATGCATACATGCCATTTTGTAGTCTCAGAGTTTAAATGGAGTCATTTCTTGATGCACTACATGATTTTCTATATAAGAAAAATCTGGTGTAAGGAAAGGTACATGGAAGTCCTGAGCCTCTCTAGGCCTGGGAAAAATGAGGAAGTTGATTAGCTGTAATATGACTGATAATCACAGTAACAACACCTCCTGTGTGGAAAACAGTTTTATATCCAAGAGCTCTAACACAAATTCAGCTTGGAACTGAGTTCATTTAACAGAGAAGATTAATTTGGCAGAAATTTATACACCACTTCCTTCTGCAAGTGTACAAGGTTTCATTCCTGTCCCTGTTCCCTTTGAAATCATTTAAAGGCTTGGTGATGGTAGATGACTGATTATGGCTATTCCAGGTGACAGATACAAGTTCTAAAATTTTGAGTCAGCCATGGATCCTGAGAAGCTAAGATTTGCTTGGAACACTAGGCTTATCTTTCTAACAACCACAGGTAGACAAGAGGATTTGGATGTGGGCATGGATGATCACCATGGTGACCATCAGACTATGAGCAACCAAAATGTCCAAGACAGGAGGCACATTCCCCTACACACACACACACACACACACACACACACACACACACACCTTTTCAGAAAGCTTTCAGAAACAGTGGACCCCATTTGCTATCATCTTGGAATGTGGTCAGGTAGGATATCAGTATCCCCTATTTACTGAACTTTCAGGGAAGCACTACAAGATACTTAATTTTCTCTGACAAAAGCCCCTCAACATGGCAACAAACATCCAAATAGATACTTGGTTTTAATGGCCCCTGTCTTGGATACAAGTGACAAGGAAAATCAAAATAAATGACATACTTAATATAAGAAAATTCTGCCGATTCCTCTTATCACACAATCATACTGACTCTGGCCTGTGTTCTTTAAACAGTCAGTCCTTAGTTCTCTATTATAACAGATGGGATTGTCAACATTTTTCAACTGTTTATGAAAGGATAATGCATGCTGGATTGTGGACCATGTTCAATGATTTTACAAAATTGTCTCTCTAAGTGTGTTCCCTTTAAGTACACCACAGAATAAGTTTGTTTTTCTGCTTTGGCAATGGTAGGGAGCCTTTAATGACTCTAAGATCTGTGTAATAGGTCTCTTCTAGCTAATACTCCATGATTGACCACTAGCCAAGTAGAACTCTGAAGGACTAATAGCATTCATTATGTAATAGTTCAATGTCAAGTAGCTTAGAATATTCAATATATCCATTCTATTCCTTAGAAGTGGCCACATTTTATGTCATAACAAAAGGCAAAAGACAAAATGTGATTTTCAAATTTTCAATGCCATAAAATCCTATAAATTCTACTCTGAGCACATTGATTTGCTTAATAAAATTTCTCATTTTGGAATTTCTGAAAAGACAGGGACCAGAACTACTGAGTTCTGAAAGGCTCTGGAAGTTTTCCTGAAATATTTTGTAGTCTCCATGTTCCTTATTTGTTTACTTATAGGAGCTGGAAAACAGAGATGTGGGGAATAAATTATTGAAAGGGGGATACTTCGTGTCGCTTTCCTTTACAATCTCCCTCCCCAGCCCACCCCACCCCCACACAACCATCCAATAATGTGTGTGTGAAAGTACATTTTTCACAACTTTGATCTTCCATTAGTGAATTCCTTTAAGTGAAATGCACTTCATTTTCCCTTGTTCTTGAGTTTTAAGCAGTCATTGGAAACCTAAGGAGAACTGGACACTCGGACTACAAAACAACCATCTCGGGCCTAATTGCTCTGCTGCCATTTGGGAAGCATTTCACTGGGCAAATTTCTTTCCTTGGAAGCACTTTCCCTCCACTGAACTGAATAGATGCTGCCCAAACACATTTAAAACCCTTCTTTACCCTTTAAGACTTCATTTGATTGATCTCCCCAGCACTTTTCTCTCGAGAGCCAGCTGCAGGCATTAGTCAGCATATGGAAAAGCCTGGAACGGTGAACAAAGAACAACCCCTGGGATGAGTTACTAAATTAAAGGAAGAAAACAAATACTACCAAAAGTCAACAGGGCTCATCATAAATCCCTGTATGCAGCCACACTCCAGCAGCAGCAGCAGCAGCAGGTCCACGGTCAGGCCAGACTTCCTAGGCTACAGTCAACCTACCCTTCTGCCTACAGGGACAGAATGCTTTGCTCTTCTCCCTATCTCCTCCTACCATCTGGAAATCCCAGATATACCTGTTGCAACAAGTTCGGTGAGCTCTTATTTTTAAGAATTAAAAACATAATCTTAGGAGTCTGACATTCTGCAGCTACCACATCACATCCTACTCAGGACAGATTAGAGATCAGTGAGTTCACACCTCAGTGAGAATATATGGACATTAACCAACTAACAGACCACAGCTGAAAGCACAGTCAGAGAGACCTATAAGAAAGAGGAACTGGAGCTGAGCAGTGGTGGTGGCACATGCCTTTAATCCCAGTACTTGGGAGGCAGAGGCAGGTGGATTTCTGAGTTCGAGGCCAGCCTAGTCTACAAAGTGAGTTCCAGGACAGCCAGGGCTACACAGAGGAACCTGGTCTCGAACCCCCCCCCCCCTCAAAAAAAAGAGGAACTGGTAAGGATTTCGGCTGTGAGATACAGAATAAAGTATTGCACTAGGTACAAGAAAACTCTCAGTAAGTCTAATTAAGACATGAATAGTGGATTGGGAGAATGACAGAGCCTGGATTAGCTAATATTTGGAGAAGAAACAGTGAGAGTTGGAAATGATACATTTGGTGTTTATCATGAATGACATGCAAAACCTTGATTCAACCAATCAATAGTCAATGGCCTTGGCATTTTTGAATGTCTGGCTTTCTGACTATCAGGAAGGAAGGAAGGAAGGAGGGAGGAAGGGAAGGAGGGATGGAGGGAAAAAGGTGGTCTAGCATCTGTAGGTATCTCTGGCTACTTGGGTTGGTTCCTAACAACTGGTTTCCTAACACCTAAGTTCTTAGCTCCTCAATCCTTCCCTACTGCCACACAAAATTAAAATAATCTAGGAAGGGCTGTTGATTTATCTTCTATTGAAAGCCTCCCAACAGTAGACTAGGATGACCAGATACATATTTGCAGGATATAATTTTCTCAGAAATGCGGAGAACAGAGAGGAAAAAGACCTAGTTAGATTAGATGAAAGCTAGTGCAGTAATCCATGCAGAAAACAATGAAACCATCTAAATCAGAGGTTGGAGAAACAGGTTGTGACAGAGGAGACAACCTCAACTGAACTTGATGATGGAATCAACTTCAGGATGACACAAAGCTTGCCTAGGGTCTAGATTCTTGATTCCAAAGTACAGTCTACATACTGAACACCATTAACCTCACTTGGGAACATGGGAAAAAGTCAGAATCTTGGACTCACTGTATCAGAATATAGATTTTTAACAAGATTTTCACTTGAGTTCTATACATGGAGTAATCCAAAATATGCTGGTTTACAATACGCTTAAGTTTCTAGAAAATGGCTCTACCACCATCCACTGAAAGACAGACTATTGCATTTGGCTTTGGCAGGCTAAATTTATAGCACTCAAAAGTTGTCATTTTTCATATTCAGTGCACAATTAGTGACACTATATACTACTACTGATACTACAGTCAAAGATGCTTTGAAAATATTCATAAAAAATGTTCCTACCTTACAATGCAGGAATCTGTGAAAACAAACAAAATGGCAACTATATTATAGAACGTTGAGCACCATGTTGGAATATTTACAAGCTATAATCTATGAACATTAATCATCTAAAAGGCTGTGCAACTTTCTGCTTTCATGCTGGAGTTAAGAGCCAGGCAAGACCATGTCTGGACAAGTTCATATTGAATCCAGAAGACCCTGCGTGAGTGGCTCACGTTAGATGCTTTGGGTAAAGCCCACATGTTAGCAAACATTTCAGTGGCTTAGTCAGGACCCTTGTGCTTATTTCCTTCCAATTGTATCACTAAAGGCAGGAGAATATTTGCTAGAGTGATTTGGCTGACTCATTGGATACCAGTAGGCTATCATATTTTCTGTTGCTTTACAGATCAAAGGTCTAAAAGGGATGTAGAGATCAGGCTGTGTCCTGCTCTAAATTATTCCATATTATATAAAGAATGCACTAGCGTTAAGACTCTGTGAACTTTTAGGCGGGCAGTGGTGGTGGTGCACGTCTTTAATTCCGACACTTGGGAGGCAGAGGCAGGCGGATTTCTGAGTTCGAGGCCAGCCTGGTCTACAGAGTGAGTTCCAGGACTGCCAGAGCTATTCAGAGAAACCCTGTCTCAAAACAACAACAACAAAAAGACTATGTGAATTTTTGTTTAAAAAAAAAGTTTGATTCATTTTGAGTACAAATGTTGAGGCAAAATGACTCTCCATTTTGATTGCACAAGTGAACATGGCAATTTGTTCCTTACAAACCATGTGGCACAGATTGATAACCTATGTGCATAAACAAAATATTACCACCTCTGTCCTCATTAAATTAAATCAGGGATGCAAAGACACATGGGTACATCAAAACCATTGAGTGAAGCCAAAGCATGAATTTATCAAACCGCTAGAACAGTGAATCATGCAACTCCTTCATCTGGACCATACAAAATATAAGGCACCTAAAACTGAGTATAGGCAGCACTACTGCATCATCAGCCTATCCAGCTGGTGTACATCCAGGACAGCTAGTGGAATCTGTACTGTTACCAGAAAGCTTCCCTTCAGCAGGACCCCCAGCTTGATCCAGTCTGCTTGAACTGCCATTTGTCTACCAAAAACACCTTGAACCAGTTTTGTGTCTTGAACCAACTCTGTGCCAGGACTTTTACAGGCCTGAGTCAGAACAGTTCAGTTTGGTAACCAGATTACATAGATTAATATCTTATGTAACCTGGTTACTCTCTCTGCATCTGCTTTAGTTTTCTAGCTCTTAACTTGTAGTAAGAATCCCTTGAACAACCACAAGTGCTTTAACTCTTTCATAGTCATTCATAAACTATACATCATTGTGTGAAATATAGTTATCTGAAATCTAATATTAAACATTTAATATTAGAATGGGATTTTTAAAAGCTATTTGCAAATGATCATTAATAACAAATGAAATTAAGAATACTTTGTGAATTAAAGCCAATAGATAGAGCTTGTGAAATACTTTTCAATAAGTGGGTTGCATTTTGGAAAGACACGTACATTTCTAAAACCTCACTCATGACAATATGTAAAATCAGGAAACTGTAGATCCAATACAGCAGTTTTATTTAATAAGTAAATATTCTTTCAATAATCACTAGAAAGATAAAACATATCATAATGACTCAACAAATAGGTTCTTTTTTTGAAAACAGGTACAAAATGATACGGGTTGTCTCCATTAAACCTACCCTTTAAATTTCAGTTCATTCCCAAGTAATGAGCAAAAGCCTATGGTCCTTGTCTGAATCTGACCAGGATTCCATTCTTCCAAAGCAAAATCTCCATCTTTGTTTTTCTTCACACAGATATTCCTAATTCATGATATGTGGTCTGCATGCTTTGATCCATCAATGATTCACCTCTTCGTAATATGTTTATATGTATAAAGCCATAGGCTCTACTTAATTTGAGAGCATATTTCTCAGCAGAGTACAAAGTGCTTTTAAGGAGTAATCTAATTAGCAATCTACCATCTCCATGAGGTCAGTGATAACAGATAATACTTCTGCTTCACTATTAAGAACACTGAAGCAGAAAGCACTTTAGAGGATTTGTCTAAAGCCATTTACCTCAGCAGGGAATGGAACTTCGGTACCACTATGCCAAGAGATAGTGCCATCCACCTGTTCCTCACCATATGTAATGATATCAATTAATAACCCTGACACACATTAGAACATGTTTATTGAGCTTGATAAAAACTTGTAAATAGCCTGGCTTTCTACAAAATACAATTTTCCCCTGAAACGTACAACTATAGTTGAAATATCTTGCAAAGATAACAAGATCCTCTGCAATAATTATTCCCAGGCTAAAAGCCATTATTGGGTAAAGTGTTGTTCTTCAGCTGTCCAGTACCATCAAAGAAAATCTATAACACCTAAAACTCTTTCAGCTATGACACATTAGCTGAATTTTATCTCTTTTCAATAAATTTTGTGCAGATTAGAAGCCAAGAATAGTTATAAAATGTATTAAGAATAATTACAATTCCAAATTTCAGCTACAATGTACAGAAACCAGTTAATACAGATCTCTGAAGAACATGTAAGTTCTTCATGCTAAAGAGAAGAGGAACATATCCTGTACATTTACAATAGGCATATTTTATGTTTTGCATAAGCAAGTTCAAAACTGTATGAGTCATCAGCGAGTATGTGGTGATATTCCTTACTAGAAGTGTTTGAGGCCAGAAGTGTTTGTGGTATCCTATTAAGTTTGAGAATATGTGTACTATACATATAGCAGGATGGCAAATTTAAACATGAAATTCATTGTTTCATACTCTCTCTCTCTTTCTCTCTCTCTCTCTCTCTCTCTCTCTCTCTCTCTCTCTCTCTCACACACACACACAAACACACACACACACACACACATTTGTACTTTTTATTTAGTAGAACTGCATTTTGACTGGCACCTGTCATGTGAAATCGAGTGTAAAATTTTCTATTTAAGGGATCATACTTATATACGATACCACTCGTGTTTTAGAGCATTTTGGATTTTGGATGTTCGGATTAAAGAGGCTCAATTTTATATGTGTTCCTGAGCTTAGAGAATATTAGGTACCATTTCATCAGTCTATTTTTAATCTGAAAATGAAATCATAATGGCTCATTATCAGTATGTAGTGTGATTTATAGTAGAATATATATATATACATGTATGAGTGTGTGTGTGTGTGTGTGTGTGTGTGTGTATCTGTGTGTACCCTTTTTAGGTTAATGTTGTCTAAAAGCCACTGATAGTCTCAGGACAGGAAATGGCTTATTTCTGAAAGTACCAACTTGTGATTTTAATCATACAGAGGACTGGAAAGTTGAACTCCATATATGACGTTCAGGGTAGAGAGAGGATTGGAAGACTGAACAGTGAGTTGATCTCAGATAGTCAATTTTTTTTTACTCTATCATGCTTAATAAAGCTTCCACAAGAAATCTCATAAGATTGGCTTTATGAAGTTCCCACACTGGTAAGCACCTGTAGGAAATGACAAGGAGGGAGAGCGTGAGAAGGCATGGGCACTCTGTATCCAGCACACAGACTTCTGCCTTATGTACATTTTACATGGATGCTTAACTATACCCTTTATCAAATCCTTTATTAACTAGTAAACTGGTAGATGTAAGTTTAAGTGTTTTCTTAAGTTCTCTGAATCATTCCAGAAAATTAGCAAGACTGAAGAGGGGTTTTGGGATCCTGAAGTACAGGTTAATCAATGAACATTTGGGTAAAAGCCTGGAATTTGAGATTGGCATCTGAAGTGGGGAACTGACTGGAAGCACAGAGTTCTTAATCTGTGGTAAGGGGAGGATCTATACTAACTCTATTTAGTGTCAGAACTGAATTGATCTGAGCCTAAGATAATGATCTAGGGTTAGAAAATTGGTTGGTTTGGGGGAAATGCACACATTTTGGTAACTAAAAGCATTGAACAACTACAGACACAACAATAATAAGGGACAGGTTTTGTTTTTTCATTGCAATCACGTAATTGTATAATTTATTATTAAGTGAAAATGGTATAAAATAATGATTTTTTTTCTTTTTTGGTTTTTCGAGACCAGGTTTCTCTATGTAGCCCTGGCTGTCCTGGAACTCACTCCGTAGACGAGGTGGCCTCGAACTCAGAAATCCACCTGCCTCTGCCTCCCAAGTGCTGGGATTAAAGGCATGCGCCACCACTGCCTGGCTAAAATAATCATTTTTAATTACAGTGGTGAATTCAGATCATAGCAAAAATCTCACAGATTTTCTACTAACACTGACATATTTCACAGTGAAACTTCATAAAGCCCATTCACTGAGATTGTAACAGCATTTGTGCTTTAGGGCAACCCCATGACACAGTATCCCTGTTTTTACAAACAAGACAAGTCTTAGTTAGGGTTTTACTGCTATGAACAGACACCATGAGCAAGGCAACTCTTTTAAGGACAACATATAATTGGGGCTGGCTTACAGGTTCAGAGGTTCAGTCCATCATCATCAAGGCAGGAACATGGCAGCATCCAGGCAGGCATGGTGCAGGAGGAGCCTCCAGTACTACATCTTCATCTGAAGTCTGCTAGGAGAATACTGGCTTCCAGGCAGCTAGAATGAGGGTCTTAAAGCCCACACCCACAGTGACACACCTACTCCAACAAGGCCACATATCAGTATAGTACCACTCCCTGGCCCAAGCATATATAAACCATCACAGGCATGCACAGAGAGCTACAATATGGTGATTTACCCAAAGTCTCATAATTAGTAAGCAAAAAGGTCCACCAGGCAAACATAGGTTTATGGGACTCCAAATCCTGGAAAGATTAAATAGTAGATTCTGGGTTCCAGGAAAGAAGTACCTTTAATAGCAAAGTATCCACCTACAATTGTCACTCTCACTGATAGAGGGAAATTTAAGCTTCTTTGGTATCATATAGAAGAAGTAGAAGAAAAAGTACAAATACAAGCATTTCTCTCTCAATTCATGACAAGAATGTGCACTTGTTCCCCCAGTGCTCCTGGGCTTTCACACCTGGGATGTGGGGTTAGGGTTTCCTTTAGATGAGAAAGTGCTTGCCTATAAGTGAAAAAATCCCTAGGTTTGATCTCCAGTACTGAATAATCTGAGTATGGTGACACAGGCCTGTGATGTTAGCAGTTGGGAAGTAAAGGCAGGAGGACCAAGAGTTCAAAGTCATCCTTGACTACATAGTAAGTTCAAAAAGAAAAATATAACTCATGTGATTGTGGGAATGGCCAACTAACAACTAGTCCAACTTGAGATCCATCTCAAGGGCAATCACCAATTCTTGACACTATTAATGATAATTTGTTATGCTTGCAGACAAGAGTCTAGTATGACTGTTCTCTGAGAGGCCCAACCCACCAACTGATTCAGGTAGAGGCATACACCCACAGCCAAACTGTGGATTGAGCTTGAGAACTCCTATGGAAGAATAGGAGGAAGGATTACAGGCCCCAAAGGGGATAAGAATGCCCCAGGATGACCAACAGAGTCAACTAACCAGGACCCTTGGGATTCTCAGAGACTGAACCACCAACCAAAGAGCATACAAGGTTTGTATGTAGGCCTCCCCACACATATGTAACAGGTTTGCAGCTTGGTCTTTGTGTAGATTTCGAACAACTGAAAGCTATCCTAAAAGCTGTTGCCTGGGCTTGGGATATGTTCTTCCAGCTATGCTGCCTTGTCTGACCTCAGTGGGAGAGGAAGTGCCTAGCCTCGCAGAGACTTGAAGTGCCAGGGTGGGAGGATGTCCTAGGGTGTACCCACCCACTCAGAGGAGAAGGGGAGAGGGGGCTGGGGAAGGATTGTGGGAGAGGGTGACTGGGAGGGGGGCAGTGAGCCGGATGTAAAGTGAGAAGGTTCAAAAAAGTGAGTACTATAGATAAAATTATAATCATTTATTCATTAAAAATGAAAATAAATAAAAATGAAAATAACATGGTAGCACATGTGGACAGATGGATAGGTAGGTATACAGACAGATAGGTGGATATATGGATGGGTGGACAGAGACATGGCTATACAGAGGACAGATGTGTGTGTGGATGGGTGATAGATGATAGCTAGCTAGCTATGTGGACAGATAGGTGATAGCTGGATGAATGATATCTGGGAACAGATCCTGGTTGTTTCTATGTATGTACATATTTACAATACAGAAAAAGAAATACATCAATATTAATTACAGTTATACTTAAGAAAAAATAACTCATGCCTGAAACACCTTCCATCATCCCTCACTTGGGACCCTGCAGTGGGACTGTGACAAGCAAAGCCTGCATCATCTCATTTATCAGTCCAGTCCTACATTTAGCATCTCACTAGGTTAAGAATTGTCCCTTCATATCCTTTCTGTTATCATTTAGGTCCACATTCTGCAGTTTTGTTCTCAGCAAAGACAAGCTGCTTGCATATTATAACCAGAATTTAGTTTTCACAAAATTAGATATTATTTTAAATGAGATCCTGAGACAAAGCATCTCAGACCTCTCAGGCTCTATCTAAACCTCTGAGTCCCTACCTTCCACAGCCACCTCAACATTACCACTATATAGTCATTTTTTAAATGCCATGAGTCCAAAGTTGGGTTTCCCCCATCCTTGTATCTATTGTAGCACTCCTTCCACATTTCTTAAAGCACAAGCCTTTCTTGTTCTCTCCTTCTCAGGTTCACTTTCCATATCTTTCAGCTGTTGCTTTCCTTTTATCCTTCCTATGTACATCCTGAATCCATTCACCTTGCCATCTTTTCACAGCCTCTTCTCCAACGAAAGCCACTCCTGGATTAATCTACAGCCTTACAACTGGGTCCCCCTTTGTATTCTTTCCCTTCTCTGCTCTCGTCTTGACATAGAAGTCAAAGTAACTTGATAAAAACACAGCTCTAACATGACACCTCTACTTTAACAGTCAGAAAACCTTAGTGCTTTCAGGATAAAGTTCAAAGTGTATTATTACATGCCTTCCAAGTCTGTACATATCAACTCCCAAGGTCTCTCACATTTTATCCTGGGCCAGACCTGCAAGTTACATTTCCTCCTGTTGTTACACCTTCCCACTGCTTCCTAAAGGTTTTCCCTATTCCTTGCGGGTCTATGCACCTATTGGAATGGAGGTGAGTTGCTACCTCAATAAGGAGACTCTTTTCTGGCTGAGCTGTCTTTGCATCATCACAGCAACTTCAATTTAAAAGACTATTTGCTTGTTCCCCATCACTAGTCTAAGAAGTCTGCCAAGTCAGTGCCCATGCCATTCGCCAGCTCTGTAACTCCAGGAAATGATACACTTCCTGAGACATAGTAAACACTTACATATTGAATCAAGTAGTTAATGGCAATAACTCTAACCTAGTCAAAGTACATCATGATACTGGGTCTCTGTTTTAGCATCAACCTACTTTATACATAAATTTTGTTTCTGTTTTATGCTGAGTGGGTGCATCATCCCAGCTCTCCATATACTTTCACAGGGTATGTTTCACAGGAAATAAAATCAGTATGTTGAAGAGATCTCACACACACTCCTATGTCCATTACTGCATTGTTCACAATACTCAAGGTATGAAATCAACAAAAATGCCCATCAACTAATAAGTGGATAAAAAATGTGAGATGTATCTATATGTCTTTAAGATACTATCCATCCATAAAAAAATGAAATCAATTGTGACAACATGGTTAGATGTGAAGATGTATGTTAGCTGAAATATACCAAGGACAGGAAGGCACTTACTCAGATGTTAGAGATTTAAAAATTTAATCACAGGGAAGTTGAGGATAGATTGCTGAGTACCAGAAGCTGGAGAAAGTAGGAGGAAGGAAAAGATGGGGAGTCGTTGATTAATGGGTACTACCTTATAGTTAGTTATATAGGAGTAACAAGTGCTGGTATGCTATTGCACAGTAGGCTGACTGCAAATAATTATACTGTACTGTGTATTTCAAAAGTACAAGAAAGGAGTTTGAACAATTTCAGCACAAAAAAAGGGATATTAGTGATATATAGGTTTAACATAATTTAAACACGACAAAACATATAACTGTACTGAAACAGCACATGGTATCTTAAAGATGCATTCAATGTTTGTGTTTTATGTAATAGTTAAAAATAAATTTCAGCCAACCCTGGCTGATTATCGGCCAGTTGGTCTTTCAAAGTGATGGCCATAGTCATTTACAGTGATTATAAATTTTGGCTAGCATCAAATAATGACTTGGAGCCATGGATATAGATAGAAAAGGATGGAATGATAACCTTCTGTAAGAAAAAAAAGCTTTTCATCGATTCCCACATGGGCTTAGAAAGTAATGATTTTGAAATGCTAAATAAAGTATTTCAGACTAGGAGTCTAAACCTAATAGAGAAGACTGCTGAGGGGCCCCTATATACTCTTCTTAAAAAGCAAGTAACAATAAATAAATAAATAAATAAATAAATAAATAAATAAATAAATAAATAAGCAAACCTAGGTAAGGTGTGATAGCAAGCATGTACTCTCAGCACCTGAGTAGCTGAGGCAGGGGAATCAGTAGCTGAAGACCAATTTCAGCTACATGATTCATTCCAGGGCAGCCTGAACAACATGAACCCCTGTCTTTAAAATAAACTAAATTAGTGAATTAATTTCACTTTTGACAGTACCAGGGAATGAACCTGGAGCCTTACACATGCCAGGAAAGCCCTGTCCCACTGGGTTATTTCCCTAGCCCCTAAGTTTAGTTAAAAACATTTGATCTCTGGAAATAAAGAAAATGGGCCACTAAGTCCTTTGATGTGCTGAGAAGTTGACTTGGTAACATGAGATTATTGAGCTAAAATTAGGTGTGTGGAACAGCTTCAGAGGCTTAAACAGTCAACTTAAATCATTCAAGCAAACAGAAGTAGGTGAACTAGCATTCTAGTCCTGGACATGAAAGAGCATATGCATTACTCTTTATGCCTCTGAGTAATTATAGATTGAAGGGAAGTATGACATAAGCATTTAAAATCACCTAAGAAGTCACTGCAAGACAGAACGTTATACTAGGTAAACAGCAATCAAAAATCAAGCGAAAGTAGATCTATCTAACGGATAACATAGGTTTTAGGGGTAAGAAAATTCTTCCAAAGGAAGGGAACATCTCATAATGATGAATGGGCCACAGACACACAGAAAATCTAAGTGCAACAAACAACAGAATCACAAATCTTAAAGTGAAAAACTGATGGGGAAATAAGTATAGGAGGAAACTTCCCATCCCTTCCTCAAAGAGTAATAGAAAACCTAGACAGAAAATTAACAAGGGTATGCAAATACCCAACAGTACCATTGACCAATAAGACATGAGGAGCATTTACCCAACAGCAACTTATAATCCAGTCCTCCCAACCACAGCAGAATTCTTTTCCAGTGTATATCTAAATCAAACAGGTCCAAATAGAAGTCGCAAAGAAATCACTAACTAAATGGAGCTAAATGGAAATGAAAATAAAGCATCTAAATTTTAGGGACATAGCTAATTTTTGGCCAGGAAATATTCAGCACTAAATGGCATAGTGACTTAGTGAATACATTGGCCTTTTCTTATACAATTAAGCACTTATTATATGCCTCAGAGGTTATTTCTGGGCATTGACTACAGAGAATTGAAAACATATCCACACAAAATGTGTCTAGGAACTTACATCCTGGACAAAACGTCGTGTTCACATTTGCCTCTTCCTGGACAAACACAATAGGAAACGCTGCACGGAAACAGCTCAAGGGATAACAAGGTCGAATAAAGGTGGTGTTCCAGTTTTATTTCTGTTGCTGTGATAAAATACAAAAAGCAACTGAGGGGAAAAGGGTTTCTTTCAGCTTACAATGTCAGGTTACAGTCCGAGTTGTAGCCTATCATTTCGTGGAAGTTAAGGCAAGAACTTGAAACAGCTAATCAGATCCACAATCAAGAAACAAGAGAAGAATAAATGTGTGTATACATACACACACACACACACACACACACACACACACGCTTATTTTTTGCTCAAAGCTCTCTGTACTCTCCCAGTCCAGGATTCCCTCCCTATGGAGCAGCGCTTCACACAGTAAACTGGATCTTCCCACACCGTCTAACAATCAAGACAATACTCCACAAATATTCGCACAGGTCAATCTGATCTAGACAATCCCTTGGAACTCTCTTCCCAGATGATGTTAGAATGTGTCAAACTAACCATCACAGGTCCTAAGAATACAAGCTGTTTTAAGATGCTAGATAAGAAAACCATACTCTTAGACGGTGTATCTTGTTTCTCCCCAACCAAGAGGAGCCAACCAGGTCTGTTATTTTCCTGTTTCCAATATGGACAATATTGTAGGTAGGCCAGTTGCTCCTCCAGAGCAAATGGGAAGCCTTACCATAATGAAGGGCTGGCACTATCTATATAGGAGACATATTTAGAGCAGGTAGGAGAAGCCCTCACATTTACCAATGACCCTCTTGACCAAATGAGTCTAAGTCAGTTCAGTACAAGCAGCTACAAGAGGTGGACTGTTCAGGGCAGAGTCTTGAAGTTCTTGAAGGGATATGACTACCTTTCCCTACCTGAAGACATTGGAGAAGGCAGGTGAGACTTCCAAAACTGAGCCAATGACAAGTAGACTGGTCCAGAAAGTCTCTTTGCACAAGGGTCCAAGATTCCTCTTCCCCCAGAGATGACTGAACAGTAGGCACAAGTGGAAAAGATGGCTCTAGTCAAGGCACATAGCCTGTTCTGGGAAGCCTCTTTGTCTTCACAGATCTGAGATTTCTTTCCTTTGCCAGGGGTACTGTAACCAGCAGGCTGGTAAAGTCATTCAAAGAGACAAGCAGCTAAGTCTAAGACACTTCTTTGCTATCAGGTTTCCAAAACTTTACTCACTGGTGTAACAACACTAAACCAGAGAAGTATGGTTAGGAGATCCCCATATTTCCCTCGCCCACCAGAAACACTCAGAAGTCTGGCTTGGGAAAACCCTTGGCTTTCTCAGACACCACCAGCTGAGAGCAATCATAGTCTATTAATACTAAATAAGCTGAGAAGACCAAAATAACACCACAAAGACTCTGGAACGTATTCTCCCAGTGGAACCATGGCCCAAAACAGTAGGCTAAGACCTACATGTTAAATGAAAACAAGGTTAAGTCTGCTAAAATGAAAGATTCAAACAAGAGCCAGGGTTCCTGCAATGTCTCCTAGAGTTAAACAAAAATCTTTCATCATACATAGAACAAAGAACACTAATTTGAATGAAAAAAAAAACACACAGACACAAATTCAAGGGATGCCAATCCCAAGGGAGAATCCAACCCTGGAATTAAAGGGAAAGACTTTAAAATACTGATCTAATTTATTTTCTACCATTGTAATAAATATTGTGACCAATACCAACTGGGGAAAGGGGTTTATTTGAATTATACATCCTGATCACAGTCCATCACTGAAGGAAGTCAAGCCAGAAACTGGAGGCAGGAACCTGGAGGCAGGAACTGAAGCATAAACCATAAGGGAGAGCCTCTTACTGGCTTGCTCTCCAGGACTTGCTCAGCTGACTTTCTGATACAACTCAGGATCACCTGCCTAGGTATGCCACCATCCACAGTCACCTGAGCACCCCTGCCCCGCAATGTCAATAATTAATCTAGAAAATGCACCAGAGACATGCCTTCAGGCCGACATAATGGAAGCTATTTCTCAGCTGAGGTTCCCTCTTTCCGAGTAACTCTCTCTAGTTTAGAAAAGCTAAGCATCACAAACAGTCAGCAATGACCATTTATAAAACTCTGACATCCACAGCACAACTCTGAACACCTGTTTCCCAGTGAGATCGTCATACTTGGGCAAAACATAAACCCAAACCGGCAATCAGTGCTAGGGCTGAAGCTTGCTCACCTACCATGCACACACAAGGCACTGGGTTCCATCTCCAGCAGGGCCAAAACAAGCTAACAGACATCAGCAAAATAGAGCAACTTAATTACCATTTCACATATTTGGAAACTACTTATACAGAACAAAAAAAAATCTAATTTAGTCCCCCAAAACTTTCTAGTAAACATTGCTAAGAAAAATAATCTATAACACAAATGGCACTTGAGACCTGACCTGCTCCCTGTTTAGAAAAAATGGCAGAAGCAAAGTAAGTGGATCTAGGCAATAAGATGAAGTTCCCACAACCTCCGGCTCCAAGTGAGCAGCTGCATCTCCCCAGGAGTGCAAGAGTGCCAGAATGTCTCACTGGTTTCAGTTCTTTGTTTCAAGGGCTAAATTCCAAGCAAGACTGGCCAAGAAGTCAGAATTCCCTCCCTCAATATTATCCTCAATTAGAGCACAAAGGTTATATGGCAGGCATGAGAAGACAACCACACTGAGTCACTATCCCTCCTCTTCCAGCTCACTGTTAGTGAAGAGGTTCCATACTTGGGAGAGACTGATTGAAAACAGAAAATACTGGCTTCTTAAGTGCCCTGCTTTAAAAGGAGTGTAAATCTGAGACATGCAGACTGCTTTCCTCGCCTTCAAGCCCGTAATATTGGATTAGAGATTGCAAACAGGGTCATAAAAACAGAGAGCTCCAACACTCTCTCTAGTTATTTTTTTCTTTTTTTAATGTTTTTATTTTATGTTATTTTTAATCTTACTGTATGAGTGATTGTTTTGCCTGTGTGTGTGTTCTAAGTACCAAGGGCGTGTCTGGACTCCAGGGAGGCCAGAAGAGGGTGTCAGATCACCTGGGATTATAGATGCAGAGTACTGTGAGCCCGAGGAGTGCCCGGAATCAAACCAGGGTTCTCTGAAGGAACAGACAGCTGTGCTAAGTACTGAGCTATATGCCCAGTCACAAACTCTTGGGGGCTATCTAAACTTTGGGCTCTATCATTAGCCTTGTTTGCTCCAGCTGGAACCCACTTTTCATGAGCCTTCTGCCCTCCTTCCCAGCTCTCCTCATCTTCCCTGAGCTCTCTGCCATCACAATCCTGCCCAAAGCATGCCTCTTACCATACCCTCAGCACCCTTCTTCCTTCCTATTGTGCCTCTGGCTCACTGCCACATTACACCTGTCTTCCTAGCAAGCTTTCTGTCCTCTTCCATCATCTTCACCATCCACCCGACCCTGCTTCCATCCTGCAGAGGATCTCCTGGCCTCTTCCAAGGTTTTCTTTCCCTCTCCCCAGCTTTTTACTCTCCCCCCAGGTTACACTTCCTTACAGCCCTTATCCCCACCCTCTTTCCCTCCCCAGCCTAGTGCTGAACATCTCCGGTTCCAAATCCTCTCCCAAGCATCCAATCCTGGTCCTCAGGAATGGGAAAAAAAAAAAAACGCATTGGATCCCTGTTACTGGAATTCTAGGTGGATGCTGGCAATCAACCTCCATCCCTTGGAGGAGCAATTATCCTGAGTGCTGAGCCTTGTCTCCAGGTGCTCACTCTCCCCATCTATTTAAACTTTTGGTCCTATTTTCTAGCCTTGTTTCCTCTAACAGGCTCCCACATCCGCATGATCTTTTGGCCTAAAAATCCTATATTCTGCAAAAGTGTCTTTCAAAATGAAACTAATATAAAAGACATTGGCAGATAAATAAAACCTGAGAGAATGCCATGCTCCACGTGGGGCACAGACATAAAGGCAAACACCCATGCACATAAAATAATAAAATAATCAAAAAGAAAAGCCATCAAGCAGAAAACAAGTAAGGTCAATTCAAGTTCACATACAATAGAGCTCAAATAAGTGTAGTTACATAATATTAAAGGACATTAAAAATGATATTTCTTTTCTTTTTACTCTTTACAGAGATTTTGAAAATTAACTGTAGATTCTGTTTACATATCCTGAATCACAGTCAACAACTGAATGAAGTCAGAACAGCAACACAAACAGGAAAGGATCCTGGAGGCAGGAGTTTATGCACAAGACATGGAGGGGCGCTGCTTACTGGCTGGTTTACCATGGCTTGCTCAGTCTGCTTTCTTATAGAACCTAGGATAACCAGTGCAGGGATGGCATCACACACAATGGACTGGTTCCTCCTCTATCATTCACTAATAAATAAATGCACTACAGGCCTGCCTACAATCTAGTCTTAAGGAGATATTTTCTCAACTGAGTCTCCTTCTCTGATGACTTTAGCTTGTGTCAAATTGACATAAAATTACCCAGCACAGATGGGCAACAAACCACTAGCAGCCCTAGACAACAACATGGATCAAGGATTCTGCTCCACAGCCAACTGGTATGAAAGATTGTTTTAAAAACCCAAGAGTCAATTAATATAAAAAAAAACTGTATCAAAGACATGAACATGAAGAGGCACAATTACCACATTAGATGGAGAAAAAGAATGACAAAATCCAATACCGACTTACTGATTGAAATTAAAAATTTATAAATGGGTTTATCAGTACTGTAGCAGAAGAGATGAATAATTAGAAATCATCTGTTTTTATATACACTAGCAATGACCAAAGCAAACATGAAATTAAGAAAAAACTTCAAGGACTCAGGCTGCAACTCCCTTGCTAGAGTGCTTGCCCACCATGCCCCAAGTTCAGTCCCCTGAATTTGGTGGTGAAGCCTTCTAAGCCCAGCAATCAGGAGGCATATGTTTAAGGATCACAAGGTCAAAATTATCCTTGGGTACATAGGGAATTAAAGATAAGCTTATGATAGAGATCCTCTTTCCAAAAATATTTTACTTAAAACAGCAACAAAAGAACAATAAATTTATAATATACTTAAATACCAAACTTACAATCTAAAATCCACAAAATAACACTGATAACATAAAGACCCACACAAATGTTCATAGATTATAAGACTTAATGTTGATATTAGGATGCTATTACCCAAAACTGATACACAGGTTCAAAACAATGTCTAACAAATGCTCATCTGCATTCTCTGCAGAAACTGGTAAGCTAGCTCTTCCTAAAATCCACAATGAAAGCAAAAAAGAAAAGAAAAAGAAACTATTTGTACTTTATCTGATTTTTAAGAATATCACAAAGCAACATCAGTAGTAGCATGAATGACTATGTGACATTTGCATAAAGGCACCTATATAGACCTCTAAAATTCCAGAAACAAACCTAGATTCATTCCATTGGCCAATTGTAATTTTTTGTAATTTTTTTCCAAAAAAAAATCTATGCTGGAATCACATATCCACATAAAAATAATACAGTTGGGAGCTGGGCAGATGGCTCAAAGATTAAGAGCACTGGCTATTCTTCTATGAGACCTAGGTTTGATTCCCAGCATCCATATGGTGGCTCACAATATAACTCCAATTCTGGGAAATCAGGTGCCCTCTTTTGGCCCACACAAATAGTGTGTGAATGTGGGGCACAGACTTACAAAACACCTTTACCCATAAAAATTTTACTATTTTTTTACTTTTTAACAAATACAGTTGAACCCTTGCAACATGCATAAAAATGAATTCAAAATTCATCACACACTTTATTATAAAAGGTAGAATTCTTATCCAAAGACATGGAGATACATTTTTATGATCTTGAGTGAAGGCAATCCTTCACAAAAGGGAGAAAAGTTCTATTGGATTTTATCAAAATATATTACTTTGGGCTAGACATGCTGGCACATTCCTTAAATCCCAGCACTCAGAAGTCAGAGGCAGGTGACCACTCTGAATTCAAGACCAGCCAGGATTACATAGTGAGAACCTGTCCCTAAAACATTTTTAATATTTTTGTACAAATGGGCATCTTAAAGTAAAAAATACCCAGTGAATCATAGAAAAAAACACTTGAAAGGCATACCTCCTGTAAGGGACTTGTATCCATAATACATAAAAAGTATTTACTTTGTTCTGAAAAGAAAAAGCACAATGAAAATGGTGAAGAGCATGAATAGCCATTTCTCCAAAGAATCCATTAACTAAATGGACAGTAGGTACCTGAGAAGTTGTTCAACATCATTAGCCACCAGAAAAATGAAAAACAACAAGAGAAATGGCGATAAATGTGTAAAACAATGGGAGTTAAAATGAATCCATGTACTTCATATTCATGAATGAAATGTAATAGTAAACCCCATTATTTTACATAATTTATATATACTGATAAAGAGGCCCGCATTGAGTCAGTATGGCACACTCGTAAGACATTATAATATAATACAAAAGATTCAACAATAATGATGAATCTTGAAAACATCACAGTAAGTGTAAGAAGTCAGACAGAAATAGGCATATACTATGGGATGGCATTTGTATAAAATATTCAGAGCTGGCAAATTCATAGAGACAGAAAGCATATTAGTGGTTTCCAAGGCCTGTGAGAAGGGAAAGGGGAGGAAGTGGGGGCTTAATGGTAAGGAGTTTACTTTGGGAGTATGAATTAGATAATGGTGATGGTTTCACAGCATTGAATGTCCTCAATGTCAACAATAATAAATTTTAAGTTGTGGGCATTTTACTACAATTAAAGGCAGGTGATAAATATTGAGGTTTCATAAAACGAGAAACCTCACATGCTGCTTATGGCAATGTAATTGCTTCAGAAAATAATCAACCAGTTTCTCAAAGAGTAAAACAAGGACTCTACATATGACTCGGCAACTCTACTCATGTGTTTCTGCAACTCTAGCCCAGAGAACACACACACACACACACACACACACACACACACACACACTCAAGCCCAAGGAAAGCATGTGTTCACACAAAAACTTGTACATAAATGTTCACAATTTTATAATTATTGTATTTCTGCTTATAACTGTGTGTGGTGTGTGTGTGTGTGTGTGTGTGTGTGTGTGTATACAAGCGTGCATGTATACTCTGTATACTCATGAGTATGGGTACCCATGGAGGCCTTAGACAGCTAATCTTCCTGGAGCTGGAGTTACCAGTGGCTATTAGCCTCCTGACCAAGATGCTGGGAACTGAAGTAGGCGCCTTTGGAAGAGCACCAAGTAAGTACTCTTGACTTCAGAACTATCTTTCCAGCCCCTTCACAACCTCATAACTGTTTCATTACTCTCTCCCTTCGCACCTCTGTCTCTATGCACAGACCTCCTCTCTCTGTCTCTGTCTCTCCTCTCTCTCGCTGTACTTACAGGCATGAGTGTGCCACAGTCAATGACCATGGAGGTTTGAGGAAGACCATTGGAAGTGAGTTCTCTCCTTCAATTCAGAGATTGAATTTAGATTGTCAGATTAGCATGAAAAACGCTTTGACATTCTGACCTGGATGTTCATAAATTTTGATATAACTTAAATGTAAATGAGACAGTGAATATATTAATACAATGTGGCCATGCATGTAAGAGAATATTATATGGTCATGTGAGTAAATATCATATAGTCACAAGTGTAAAATGTTTATATATGCTGCAATAGATGAACATTCAAAGTAATTTTATTGTATACCACAGGGATAAATATTGTAGAATATAAAATTTATGAAAAAAAGTTGATATTTAGTATGAGGAGCTGAAGAAATGGCTCAGTGGTTAAGCACATTGGATACTCTTGCAGAAGACATAGATTCAATTCCCAGTACCCACAACCATCTGTAACTCCATTCCCAGGAAATCCAATACCCAATTCTGGTATCCCTGGGCATCAGGCAGGCACACACCTGGTGCATGTACATTTGTGCAGGCAAAACACCCATACATATAAAATGTCTTTTAAGATTTATTTATTTTATTTATATGAGTACACTGTCACTGTCTCCAGATACGCCAGAAGAGGATCCCAATACAGATGGTTGTGAGCCACCACGTGGTTGCTGGGAATTGAACTCAGGACCTCTGGAAGAGCAGTCAGTGCTCTTAACTGCTGAGCCATCTCTAAAATAAGTCCCTAAAATAAGAAAAAAAATTCTTTTCTTTTCTTTAAGTTTGCTATTTAAAAAATAAACATAACAAACTGTAGCATAGTTTTAAATGTAAAAACTATAAAAATTTTAGGGGGAAAAGTCCTAGAAGAAAATAAGTCAATACCTAGGTAAAGGCAAAGAATTCTTATAGACATGCCATTCAAAAGTATGAGCCACAAAAGGAAGAGATGATGTTATAACTTACCAAATTACTCTATCACATACCAAATAATGATGAAAAAGGCAAGCAATGGCCTAAGAAAAGATACTTATAAACAGCATAATTGGAAAAGAAATAGAACAGAGAATGTCTAAATAAAGGCAAATAGCAGAAACAGATACACCATCAACTAAGAAATACAGATGGTTAACAAGCTTGTGAAAGGGTGCTGAACATATTTAGCTACAAAGAGAAAAGCAAAACCACACTGAGATTCGACTACACACTTACCAAAAAAGTCTGAAATTTAAAAAGTGGCAACACGAAGTGCTGACAAGTGTGAGGAGAAGTGGATCACTCATGCACAGATGCTGGGAATGCGACATACTATGTGATCCTTCGGGAAAACATCTGAGCAGTGTGAAACTCAATGTGTCATGACCAGAGGACCCAACAAGCGCATTTGTGGGCATTTATCCTAGAGAAATGAAAGCCAACAGAGCCCTTAACTTTTGAGAATGTCAGTACAAGAGCTGCCACTGTTTGCATCAAATTCTGGACAGTAGATGAGAGGCTACTGATCGTTCCTGACGTTTATATAGTCATGAGAAGTGAGTTTGGGCCATGACCAGATCTGGAAAAAGATAGTCAGGATCACTAATGGGCACTATGTCATTTAGTTGTGGCAAGAGCTGTAATTCTCTTTCTCAAATTCAAGTGTAGCCTCTGACATTTCACCTGAAATCCTACTAGTCCTTCAGTATTTCTAACTCCTGATAGTTTGGAGAGAACTCTTTCTTCTCCTAGGTTTTGTTTGCTGAGCTAAACTCAGGTACCAATCAAGAACCAAGATAACGTGAGTGCATGCGCCCTTTTTCTATTTTGGCACTTGAGAGCCTGTGTTTATCAGAATGTTCTGCTTCCTAGAGTCAGAGCCTAGAAGCATGACCATTGTGACATTCTTAAGAAGACCCATTCCTAACCAAAGCTCACAACCTAAGATCCCCACACCAGTCTCTGGACACTAGAACAGAACATTTCCACTAGGAATAGTTCAGGATTAATAGAAAATCAGGACATAATTGGTACAGTATTTGCAGAACTTGCACAAAGCCTTGACTTTGATCACCAGACTGCATAAATGATGGTGCGCACATCTCCAATCACAACACTCCGAGAGGATAGGCAATTGAAGGTCATCTTCTGCTGAACAGTAGGTTTGAAGCCAGCTCAGAATACATGAGACTGTCTCAAAAATAGAAAGAGAGAGAGGAAGAAGAAGAAAAAAAGAAAAAGAGTAGAAAAACAATATGACATTCAAAAAAGAGAATCACAATTTTATGCATTCCAATGCAACTAAATTATTTGAAGAAGGAAATTCTTACTTTCAGGAAAACAAATCCTGAGTGCAGCCTTTTACTCAGCTTTCAGTTTAACTAGGAAATTAGGAGCCAGTTTTCCACAGTGGCGTTAGACAAGGTGCCTATGACACATGATGCCCTTGTTGAGCTGAGCTGAGCAAATCTGGCTCCACTAAATAGTTTAGCTGAGCTACACACCTTTAGCTTTCTGCATAATGGAAACACACCCCTTTCTCCACAGGAGGAAGTTCTGGAGCCCAAAAGTGTGATATCAGTCTCACCGTAATGGATCTCATGACATCTAAGGTCTCTAAGCAGCTCACTAATAATTTCTCAAAATCGTTTGGAATAAACAGACATCTCACTCAAAGCTGCACGTATGCAAATTCTGGCACTTTAAATGGATTCTGTCCCTAAGTGCATAAACCAAAAAGCATGGAAGCAATTGGATTAAGAAAGCAATGCTTTAAGAAAAAAACCTCTAATTGGCATTAAGTCACCAAACATTGTCAAACACACATTGCTTGCCTAATTATTTTGTATGTGCATGTTTTTAACTTCATAACTTTTTAACTTCATAAACATATAAATGGGAAAGAGATGCAGATTTAATGTACATCCATATGGTGAGAAATACAGAAGCTGCCAAAAGATTGTAAAAAATCCTATACTAATCTTAAAATCATCTGTATTCTTTTATTTTGTTTCTTGTTTGTCTGTTAAAGGTTAGTTGGTTGGTGGATTTTTGCTTGGTTTTGTTGTTGTTGTTGTTGTTTATTGTTTTTGGGGTTTTTTTCTTTCCTTCAAAGTCGCAAAGAATAAAATTAGGATGGTAAATACTAAGTATGGATCTTTACCTAAAACACACATTGATCATTTTATTCAAAAATAAAAACATTAAAAATATTGGTTCGATGTCATATTCTCATATGTGTTGTTTATACATAAAATTATTTATATACATTTTTTATACTTTTTATTGACTTCATTTTTCTTAAATACCCTAAAGTACATCATTCAGCCCAATGTGCTTCATTTGAACTACCATGGTCTATCACACTCTTGGAATATACCTGCATCAAAACCAGTTACAAATACTGCCTGCACAATTATTTGGCCAAAAAGAAAAAAGGAAGGAAAGAAAGAAAGAAAGAAAGAAAAAAGAAAGAAAGAAAGAAAGAAAGAAAGAAAGAAAGAAAGAAAGAAAGAAAGAAAGAAAGAAAGAAAGAAGAAAGAAAGAAAGAAAAAAGAAAGAAAGAAAAAAGAAAAAACAAATAGTTCAAGCAGGCTTATCAGCCATCAATATACTCTGTTGTATACTTTTGCATTCAGCTCTGAGTCTCATGTAAGTGGGCACTAGCCCAAGCTTCCACTGGCCTCTGGGTATACTAAGCATGAGCACTCTCCCATGCCTTCAACTTAATTTATTTATTTTATTTTATTTTATTTTATTTTATTTTATTTTATTTTATTTTATTTTATTTTATTTTATTTTATTTTATTTGCCATTCACACTAATAGTGTCTGCCAGGCTAGAAGGCTTTTGCTAATTTGCATGTTAGTTTAATGACACTCTCTTGAAGGGAGGAAATAGTTACACACTTACAGGAGCTTGCTACCTTCTCTCTCTTGGCTATTTTACTAACTAAATATATTTGTATTTAATTCATGATGTGGCCGTAGGATTAGAACAGGCTTTCAAATATCTTTTCTGGCTTTAAGAGAAAGCCTCTATTCCTCCAGCTCCTCCGCTCCCATATGACAGGAACCAACCTGGCTGAACACAGTGGCACTCCTCCCAAAACACTGGGTCTACACAGACCAAATGCAGAAGAGAAGAAAAAATGGCCATTTACAGGAAAATCATGGTCAATCATGACATGTTACTAATAAAATGACAGCAATGATCCAGAAGAAGTGAGGTGTTTACTCCTTACAATCTACCAGGCTGTACAGCTTATTTTAAGTACAGATAGGGCAGAAATTAAGCCATAGTTAAAAGCCTTTAACATCACTTCTTTCTTTTCTTGCTTTTGATTTTGTTTGTATGTATGTTTGTGGAAATTTGGTCTTCTTATGTTGCCCAGACTGACCCTGAACCCCTGAACTCAAATAATCCTTCATCTCAGCTTCCTGGATACCCAGACAAAGAATGCTATGTCACCATATCTACCTCACTTTTTGTTGTTGTTGTTGTTGTTATGTTTCCCCTGCACTATGGTTCGAATGTTTAAGAAAAATGTCCTCTAAAGATTCATGGTCTGCCAGCTTCTTCATAGCCTTGGGAGGACAGGCTCCCCTGGAGGCGCATGCTAGGAAGGCACTTTATGTCCTTGCCCTCTTTGCTTCCTAAGGTAAAGAACTTAGTTCTCTGCTTCACCAGGGCCTAGATGAAGTAGAGAAATCTTGCTAAGAGATGAGGCCTCTCAAACTATGAGCCTCCATTCAGTTGTTTTTCTTAATTACGTGTTACAGTGACGCAGGAAAATGTACGTGACCAACTCATCCTAAAATATTATCCCTTCATCCTTCTGTAAAAATCAGTCTTGAAAACTTCTGAAACAAATTAGCTGTCTGAGCATTCATTTAAGAGAGAAAAAGATGAATAGCAAAGATCACTTCAAAGAGTAACATTTTTAAAACATATATGTGTGCGAAGGTGGTGGTTGGGTAGCACAAGAGGGCACCTCCATGAGGAGGTATCCAAATGTGTGGACATGCATGTGGAGAATCAAGATCAGTGTCTTCCATAATCATGTTAGCTGTTGAGACACAGTCTCTCACTGAACCAAGAGCTCACCAATTCAGCCAATAAGCCTTGAGACACGACTGTCTCCATCTTTTTAGCACATCTCTATAGTCATGTGGGACCATATCAGACCTTCCCCCCCCCCCCCCCCCCCGCATGCTGGGGTCTTTTTTTTTTTTATTTTTTTTTATTCGATATAATTTATTTACATTTCAAATGATTTCCCCTTTTCTAGCCCCCCACTCCCCAAAAGTCCCATAAGCCCCCTTCTCTTCCCCTGTCCTCCCTCCCACCCCTTCTCACTTCCCTGTTCTGGTTTTGCCGAATACTGCTACACTGAGTCTTTCCAGAACCAGTGGCCACTCCTCCTTTCTTCTTCTACCTCATTTGATGTGTGGATTATGTTTTGGGTATTCCAGTTTTCTAGGTTAATAACCACTTATTAGTGAGTGCATACCATGATTCACCTTTTGAGTCTGGGTTACCTCACTTAGTATGATGTGTCTAGCTCCATCCATTTGCCTAAGAATTTCATGAATTCATTGTTTCTAATGGCTGAATTGTACTCCATTGTGTAGATATACCACATTTTTTGCATCCACTCTTCTGTTGAGGGATACCTGGGTTCTTTCCAGCATCTGGCAATTATAAATAGGGCTGCTATGAACATAGTAGAGCATGTATCCTTATTACATGGTGGGGAATCCTCTGGATATATGCCCAGGAGTGGTATAGCAGGATCTTCTGGAAGTGAGGTGCCCAGTTTTCAGAGGAACCGCCAGACTGATTTCCAGAGTGGTTGTACCAATTTGCAACCCCACCAGCAGTGGAGGAGTGTTCCTCTTTCTCCACACCCTCTCCAACACCTGCTGTCTCCTGAATTTTTAATCTTAGCCATTCTGACTGGTGTAAGATGAAATCTTAGGGTTGTTTTGATTTGCATTTCCCTAATGACTAATGAAGCTGAGCATTTTTTAAGATGCTTCTCTGCCATCCGAAGTTCTTCAGGTGAGAATTCTTTGTTTAACTCTGTACCCCATTTTTTAATAGGGTTGTTCGGTTTTCTGGAGTCTAACTTCTTGAGTTCTTTATATATATTGGATATTAGCCCTCTATCTGATGTAGGATTGGTGAAGATCTTTTCCCAATTTGTTGGTTGCCGATCTGTCCTCTTGATGGTGTCCTTTGCCTTACAGAAACTCTCAAATCCAAATGGATCAAGGACCTCCACATAAAGCCAGACACTCTGAAGCTAATAGAAAAGAAACTGGGGAAGACCCTTGAGGACATCGGTACAGGGAGAAAGTTTCTGAACAGAACACCAATAGCGTATGCTCTAAGAGCAAGAATTGACAAATGGGACCTCATAAGGCATGCTGGGGTCTTAAAGCCTCTAATACTCATATCAAGTCTCCATTCCACTTACAATCATGGTCACAGAAACAGTAAATTCTCTTGTAAGTTTTTCTGATTATTTAGTAGACCCAGAAGCTCTAAAGCAGAATCTGAATATTTTTATATACTGTTCCAATATTCTCTGGCTGATTAGATTTAGGAGAGAGAGGGGGAAGGAAGGAGAGAAAGAGGGAGAGAGAGAACAATCCTGTTGTTTATCTGTAAGCAGATTTCTAAAATGTCTACCTCAAAGGATTGTTCTGTGTGTTAAATGAAAAACCATGCGTAATGTTCCTTTCTTAGGATTTAGATAAGCATATACTCCAAAATGGTGATAGATATTCAGCACCAATCATGTCAAACTGCCTGGATTAAGCAAGCACTATAAAGCACTTCAGATGGGTTGGTTTATAGTTCAATTTTGCCTGTAAACTAAGAAACATCCCATAATCTGTGAAAAATCTGATTGGTGATAATTATCTACTAATGTTCCTTCATATGCACCCAAGCATAATCCAGTGCCCTGTACCTACTGGACTGGAAACAACTAGTTATTAAATAATACTACATTATTATTTAATATATTATAGTATATATTTAATATATTTTATTAGTATATTTAATTACTATAATATATTAAATATATTGTATTTTATTATATATTTATATTATATATAATATAAATATATTATAGTAAATATATTGTATTAATATATTAATGTATTAAATATTATTGATATTTATATTGGTGTATTAGAAATACGATTAATGTTTATTAAAATCAATATATTATATTAATATATTTAATATATTATAGTATATGTAAAATAGTATAATATTATACTATTATTTCTTAGGGGCTGAAGGGATAGTTCAGAGGTTAAAATTGTACATTTCAGCCAGGATGAAGGCAGAGGCAGAAGGATTTCTGTAAATTCAAGGCCAGCCTAGTTTATCTTACCCATAGAGTGAGCTCCAGGACAGTCATGACTACAGGACTAGAGAGATACCATGACTAGATAGATAGATAGATAGATAGATAGACAGATAGAAAAAATAAAAGAAAGAACATGCATTGCTCTTATAGAGAACCTGAGTTCAATTCCCAGCATCCACATTAGGAAGCTCATAATTGCCTTTACATAACTCTAGTTCCAGGGGACCCAATGCCCCTAGTCCCCTTGAGCACTTATATCATGTATACATAAACATACATACACACATAGAATAAGAAATAAAATAAATCTGTTTTTAAAAATGTTATTTGTTTGCCTGATTTTGTAAATACTAACTTTCAGGTTTTTTACACAGAATATTTTCAAAGCATTCTAGAAGTACATGAAGAAAGAATGTATCTATTCAGTTTGATGTAAATATGTGTATATAAGCTGGATGTTTTATGTATATCTACATAGTTATATATTTTATATTGAGCTTGTGTGGTTCAAATTTTCTGCTTCTTTGTAATTTTTGTTCATCTACTAGTTTTTAGAAGAAATCAGTAGATTTCATAATTTCTCCTTATCACCATTAAGTTGTACGTGTATGCAAGCATACATTTATCTGAAAATTGAAGTGGTAATTTGCTGATTTCGTTTAATGCCAAAATTTATGCCTCAAAAAGGGAAATGCTTAAGCCAGAAAAGGAACTTGTCTCACATGAAGAGATTTCACACAGTTCTGACATCCTAGCAGACACCCTTGCATAACAGACCCACACAGTAACAATGGTGTGTCAAGAATATGCAGCCCCGCATCTTCCCTAGGACTGCTCCATTATGCATACCTTTTGACCTCTATTTAAACCTAAAAATGTCATTACACTGAGTATGGGCTATGGGGACCACCTGACCCCTTTTATTTGTTCCTCTTCACAATTTGACCATACTGAATGAATCTCCTTCTGTTTTTCACTATTGTCCTTTTAATTGACATACTGTGGATGAGTCTAGTTTGTTGGAGTTGACAGTACCCAGTCTTTGACCCCAAAAATTCCAATAACAATAGGGAAAAGTCAATTAATGCAAGAGATGGTGCACACAAGGCTAATCCATCTGATATAAGTCAATACACTGCACAGTTCAATTGCTCTGTGCTTCCACAGACAAGTACATGGAAGTGATTCACCAGGACTAAATTCATCACAAGTAACAGCCCAGTTCTTGCAGGCTCACTAGGGCATCTCTGCTAGTAAAATTTAAGAAGCAATCAAACTGAATAAGAAATCTTCTTTGCAGACATTTACATTGTGGAAGAGCGCAATTCTTGACAATTTAGAGTAAATGAAGTGCAAATTATTCTCTTATAACTTCAGAATTGAAGCTTAAATTGTCAGTGAAAAAAAAGCTCACAGCTTAATCAGAAAAATATACTTATTGGTAATTCCCATGAGCTCACATTTGATATATTTATATCATAGGATAACAAGTTCAAAACTATTACTAAGTTATAAGTAAGAAACTTAGGCTGAATTTGCATGTATTGAATTTTATTTTGAATCTGCATATATGCCTGTATTTGAATATTTATAATATTTCAGAAAAAGCACAGTGGAATGTGCAAGACAGATTTATTTAGTGTAATGCTCTGAAATGTGTCAAAGTCTTCAACACTATCCTAGGAGGCAAAATGGCAGAAATAAGAAATGGAGGCAATAAGACCACTAAATAATCTGCACAGTCCAAGACCTAGGGCAAGAAAAGCTCTCTTGCCAATAAATATTTTGCTAAAGTTCAGACAAATATTTTCCAAAACTTACAATGGTATTGTTTTACATGACCATTAAGTGGATTATTCATTATCCTTTCATGGAAAGAGGGAAATTTCCATTCACGTCTTTCTTTCTAATTTAATCACTAAATGTATTATTTTTCTTTTACAGAATGTCAATATTAGCTTTTTGACCATAAATGAAATTGTTTATACTGTCAAAATAACTTCTACAATGGGCATAGTTTTGGTGGAGATTCAAGAATAAGAGTATGCGTCTCACTAGATATATACAGAGTTGGCCCACAGACATCTAGAATAACTGGGAAATAAGGTGTTCTAACGAACTTCATTTACGTCTAATTAAGGGTAAAGCTCTTATGCAATAGACTCTTTCCTGAATGAAAGCAACACATGGACTGATGTTCTCACTGACTGATGTTTAGAATCACAACCCTTAACCAACTTCTAACATTGCTCTTAAAGCTAGACAATCAGCTCACTTAGAGTCCCATGAAGGGGCCAACAATCCAATTAATTCATCTTGAAGAGCCATGGCCAAGAAAAACTAAGCCTTCTAATTCCAACTGTGGACAACTATTTACTTTCCGTTTCATTGCAACTTTCAGGAAAGCAGCAACAACAGTGATTCATCTACATATTTCTATGCTTTGCTGGTACAGAGTTCCATAGGATTTGAGAAATAAATTAGCCAATTAGGAGAAAAATCAGCACCCACTGCTGGACTAATCAGACTTACCACCTCTGCCTTTCAGTAGGAGGGTTGACCATCCTCAAGCTACTCTGTTCATTAAGGGCTACCAGAAGAACAAAAGGCTAACGAAACAACTGCAGACAGCCTTCAGGGAGCCAAATTCAGACATAAGCATATTTATCATGGCCACAGAAAAGTCTTTTTAAAAAAAAATGGTATTCCTTCCTATTTTTTGAGACAGGTCTCACTATGTAACTGGCTAAACCAGAACCCAGAAATCACTTCCTAGGCTAGTCTGGCCTTGAACTTACAGGGATTTGACTGCCTTTGCCTGTGGAGCACTTGCTTAAAGGTTTACTTTTATTTTGAAAGGGAAACATGAATGAAATTCAAAATCCTCACAATATTGAAAAGATAAGAAAAAGAAAAAAAAAAGAAAAAAAGAATTCATTCCCATATCTCTTGAAACCCTGATGTGTCTTCTTCCTGTCTGTATTCTCTATTGCTTAGATTTAGTAAAGATAGAAAGATTTTTTTAATTCCTCTTCCATTCCTCCTCTACTAAAAAACAAACAAACAAACAAAAAAAAAAACAATACATCCACAGCAAACAAACAAACAAAACCTTTATCACAGTGCCCACGGCATAAAGATAGAGTGATGATAGTAGGTACTCGGAATATTTGTCAAATAAATAAATGAATGAGTAAACAAATAAAAAATGTGTGTGTGGTTTTGTTTTCAATTCCAAAAAAATAACTGATGGGTTAAAAAAGAAAAAAAAATTCTGTGGTGCTGTGGACTGAACCCTGGACTTTGCACATCCTAGCCAAGCAATCTTTCACTGAGAAATATCTCTCGTCTGAAGTAGTAAATATGGCTAATGTTCTATGTTCACATTATCTAATTCATCCCCAAAGGAATTATTCAAATTTATACTCCCAACAACAATTGATAAGAATTATGATATAATTCCTTATCAGTACTGGCTACTAATATTTTATTTTTGGTTTAGTGGTAATATAGATTAGCTTTTATATTTTCGAATTAGGGTTAATCAGTGAATAGAAATAAAGTTGTCCTAAGTTTAAATGCTTCTATTTGCATTTCTTTAGTACCAGTGAGACTGAGCCTCTTTTTTTCCATGTCTGCAAACTAGTCTTGGGCCTCAAGTCCTAAACTGTCTGGACATGCCCTTTGTTTCTCTAATCAATTCATAGGGTTTCTTTGCACAGAAAAGATCTCAGCCTTTTGTCTGTTGTAATTGTTGCACATATTTTCATGAGTTTGACATATGCCTTTTCATTTTGGCTTTTTCTTTCCTTTGACAGATGAACATTCTCATTTTTATGTAATCATAACTGTCTATCTTTTACTTTATTCAAACCTCCTTTCTTTGACTAAGAGTCCCATGTGTGAATTGCAGCTATCATTTAAATAATAATGCCAATTGTGAATTCAGATTAACTGGGTTCACAGATTCCCACATACACCACTAAGCTTTAACCAGGACCAGAGCCCCAATTCCCATCTCCTTACAAACCCTCCCCACTAGGAGTCTAGGCAACAAGAGTTCACCCAGCCCAAACCAGACCCCTACTCAACCTCTCAACCAACCTTAAATCTGCGGTGCTATCTAAGGTGCAGACTAGATAGAGGTCAGAGACATACCTTTAAATGCCTTTGTTTACTTTTATGTTTTTAATACTCTTCCATTATTATCTATAAGATCTTTACATACCGGCATGGGTCCATAGTCTTCATCGCACATCCAGATTCCTTGTGGTGGGGCTTTACCTCCATGTACCTCCAGAGCCATTCCTTGCCCACGTATGAGCTTTCTCTAAGATCAGGCTCCTTGGCTCCATAATGCGCACTGGCTCCATAGTGCCAAGAGGATGACAAGACAATCACAACGTCTCATTTCTCCTAAATACTACCTAATAGTCCCTCAGGCCTTCTCAAATGGACCTTTTCTTTTTTCTACTTTGTCTTTTATACTTTACAAAGGAATGGGCTTTGGGAAACATCCTGTTCAAATCTCCCATTTTACAGAAAAGACATTGTAGGGCACAAATAGGAACGGCTCTCCTCAGCTTATGAAGACTCCTTCCCCAAGCATCTTCTTATCTATACTACACGTCTTCACTTTAGGGGCTTTAGGCTAAAGAGGGTAATGTCGGCTTTCTTGGCACTGGTTTGATTCTCATCTCCTCAGCTGCTGACACAGTACCAGGGCCATGATTATTACTTCTCCTGCTTGGTAGAATAGATCTTAATTACCACACAACAGATGAAAGGGTCTCTGTTTTTAAATATTCTGATAAATGATTGACACTTTAAAGACATTATTGATTTCTAGAGAGTTTTCAAACAAAATACAACTTTTTAAAAAATATCTAAAGTATCTAATCGTTCAGTTCTACTGTCAGCTTTATAAGAAGAACATGTCTTCCTTGGAATAAAATAGACAGTTTTGTAAGATTTTATTTAATGAATGACAGTGAGGGAAAGATGAGTATTCTTTTAATGTTCTTTCATATTATCTCAGTTGACAACTGATACCCATAGAAAACAAGCTTTAGTATTTTAATTGCCACACCATGCAGTAACCTTAGACTATGACCAGAAGCTAACTCAGAGTAACATTTTTGTACTACCTGACAACTTGGGAGTCTGACTGAGGATGAAACAACCTGTTTGCCATCCATACCAGGGTACTAACAATAGTGCTAGCATTCTACATGGGCTCTTCTCTCTCATCCACATTTTCTCTCGCTGCCACCACCACTACCCATCATTGTGCTCTTTATTATGCTTTGACTATGAATTTCCCTACACAGGTTCACATTTTGAATGCCTGGCTCCCAGCTGGTGGCACTATTTTGGGAAGTGGTAGAAACTTTAGGAGATGGGGCCTGGCTAGAGGAAAGGGGTCACTGAGGACAGATTGTTAGGGATACCTTACTCCTTCCTGCCTTTCTGCTTCCTGTCTTCTCTGAGGTGAGAAATACCCTCTGTCACTTGTTCCTGTTGCCTTGATATTCTATCCAAGCACATGGAACCAAGGTACCATGAACTGAACCCTCTGAAATGGTGCACAAAGAATTTTTCTTCCCTTTAAGTTGCTTCTATTGGGTATTTGATAAACAATGCAAAAGCTCTCACAAACAACCAACCAAAGGCACTGAGGCTACAGAAGTGGCTCAGTGGTTAAACTACCATCTGTACTTCCAAAAGATTCAGGTTCAATTCTCAGCACCCACATGGTTGACACCCATCTGTAACTCCAGTCCCAGGTGATTCAACACCCTCTTCTGGTCTCTAAGAGCATTGGACACGCCCATGGTACACAGATATTCATGAAGGCAAAATACCATACACATAACATATAAGCATTTAAAAAATAAATAAAGACATCCTCAACCAAGTGAATGTGAGAGGCCAATGGGCCAATGCCTGGTGGGCCTTATGGGTAAAACTGCTTGCTGTAACAATTCCATCATTCCCTGCTGTGTCTTGCACCACATGCCTGTCTCTTGTCTCGATGCAAAACCAGAAACTAGAGGAAGTACAAGTAAAGACACATAAGGGATAAACAGGTACATAAATTCTATTCTAGTTTTTTTCAAAATAAAACCACCATTTCAAGAGAAATAGAAAGCTTTTTATCATATTTATAAACAAATGGCTGATCTTCAAAACAGAAAGCATTTCTACATCTAAACAGAAACCTTTTAGTCCTTTCCTATCAACAATATGCTAGAAGATTTTAATGTTATCCTTCTGTGTGGCTACATCTCTAAAATTGTAGAGATGTTAAAATCTAGAATGCAGCAGATATGCAAATTCTGAGACTTGTACAGCCATATGGCTTGAGCTCAGAGCTATCCCATGGGCACCAGCCAGCAGCCTACCAAGAGAAGAACAGGGTTTGTGTGCCTTGGGAGCTTTAATTCCTCCCACAGACCAAGTGACACACTAGAGTTGGCTATAAATGTGGGAAGTTTGGGTCTGGAAAAGCCTGTAGAGTTGGGGAAATTGAACAGCCGGTGTGCAGCAGTGTTTTGATACATTTTTTTTAAGTGGTCTTAGAAATTTTCAAATGAGCAGAACTCCTTTCTGACCTCAGGCAACATACTGGCAAACAGATGGATGAAAGGGAACTTCTAATTTTTTTCTTTAGAAAATATTAGTCTAATAAACAGCTCGAGCATTTCTTATCTAGCTCAGTATCTAGCTCCCTCTCTTCCCTCAGTCATTTCCTCTAGCCAGAGAATGATTAGTCATTTCTATTGAACAATTCACCCAAGCACCCTACCTTCCCCAGAAGCATGAAACCATTTCAGGTGTTACCCTGATGGAAGGATTTAGGGGCCTCTTGCTAACCCTAATGTAGGTTAAAGACTCACCCTCAGAAGGTGGCTACTTCCGGTACTCACCAATCACATCTCCAATCTAGTCTCATCCTGTTTAGCTTTACAGAGATTTACAACATAAAAAGAAGCCTCATTAGCAATCGGCCCCAAGACCTACTCATGCTGAGAATAAAGCTTCCTTCCTACAGAAATCCATTCTTCTTGGATGAGGGTGGCAATGGTGGCCCAGCCATTCCTCTAAAGCTACAAGTATAATAATGAAGGCAATAACAATTTCTGCTATCATTTACCATCACTAGTAAGAAATACCTCATTGTGTTTGGGTAAAACTATTCATCAAGGTACAGTCAACATACCAACATATATATGGAGTCAGGCAGAAATGGAGTCAGATTTTTGCTGTGTCACTAAAGACCTCAATGACCTTGGAAAAGTCAATTAGCCTCCTTGCATGCCATTGTCTTCTGATAAAAGGGAATATTCTTGTCCAGTCTGCCTTTCTCCAAAAGACAGTACATGCTCCCGGACAATACAATATGAAAACTCATTACAAAATAGGATGTTCTCTCCACACAGGCTGCACTACTAGGGACTTAGAGGTTTATTCTGTAGTCCTGAGACCAGTATGTCCAGGAATCACTGTGCAGTTGCCTCGGCTACTAAATTTTCATCTCCCATGTACAACCACACATGATACATATGCATACATATTATCAGCAGTCATCATCCTGCAAGCAGGGATCTCTCAATAGCCTGGAAAAGTCTGGCTCCTTAGGCTATCACTAAATAAATCTGGAGATAGGCAGAAAGGAGTGAAATAATAAAGGTCCCTTGAGGCGATATTGTATTTCTCTAGGAAATTTTATTTCATTTTCATAAATACCGTACAATCAACTGATTTTACCAAACGTGATTCTTCTTTGATTAGACTAGATGGCACTATGGTATCACCCTTTTAATGCCCAGGAAAACTATATTGCATTACAAACAATTTTGCTTCCACTGGGAACAGTCCAAGAGGTCTCCAAGAGTCCTGATTATTGTCTAGATTACATCTGAAGTTACTTGCCAAAGGACAATGACTACTAAATAGATAATTCAAACCACATTAATTTACAGACATCACACCCTGACCTACATGTTCAAAGGAACATAGGCACACATGTCATATACAATGCTAGACACAGCTATGGCATCCATGGCAGTTAAGACTTCTCTTTTAATCCCCACACCACTGCCCCCACTGTTGTAGGTGTGGAAGTCTACTTTTGCCCTAAACATTGTTTTTGATCACTATTCTTCAGTACACCTACAAGCTAGCTAGCATAAGAGATCATTTACAGTACTGCCAGATCTGAAGGGGGCTTTCTTAAACACCACAATGCTGTTGTGACAATGACTTAACACAAATCTTGCCGTGAACTGAGTCTCAGCCTTCCTGTGGCCAAGGATCTCTTGTGATAGGAAAATGATTCTGTTACTGTAGAAAGAAAATGAAAGTTCAAAGGATTCAGCCAGGACTCTGGCCTTTGAGAAAACTGGTGTGACCAGAAAACCAGGGGCTCCCTCAGCTACAGCTAGATAGCAGAAATTGTACCCACAGTTCATCCTTTACCTGTAAAACATCGCTTTAGCCAGGAAATGGGCTGAGCATAGGCTGTGTAAGGCAGGAGTGGTCCCCATGAATAAAAGCAGCAGCGGGCAGCAGCAGAACCCTTGAGAATCCAAGAAGTCACCAAAATGGACAGAGCAAGACACTAAAATGATTGCTCACCAGAAGACCCCAATTTCACTCCCTGCAACTAAACTCATTCATGGATTCCCTGCCCCAGATCAAATTTGTTTTCAAGAGCTCTGCAAAACAATAGCTCTGGCTGGATTGATTTCACCCCAAAGCAGCTCCTTTTGTTCGTTTCACAGCATCCCATGACCTCCAGGAACTGGCCATAGCAGCTAAGGGGAAGAAAATGCCTTACTGGCTACCGATTATTCACAAACCAGTTTTTTTTTTTCCCCTATATCATTCATTCCCTGTTAGCAACACCGTAAGCTGGACATGGGTGCTGGGGCTCTAGGATTTCTGAGCCTTAGAAGAAACTCCTAACACTCCTGTAGCTCCTGAGCCCTATGCAGGGTCCAGAGCAACTTTCCAACTGGTCACCGAGCAGGCAGGGTGCCCCCTTATATACGAAAAGCATGGTGGACACTTAGAGTGTAGGCAACAAACAGTAAGGGGCACAAGATGAGATCCAGGAGCTCTCCCTGAGTGCCCCCAAACAGTGGCAGAATGACATCTGCTCTCCAGAGAAAAGAGGGGCCTGGGGGTGGGGAGGTGATAGAAGCCAGGGGAAAAGAAAGCAAAAGGTGAGAAAGAGAGAAGAAACGTGGAAAGGGGAAAGGAAGACAGAAAGAGAAAGACCAGTAAAAGGAAGAAAGGAGTAACCAACAGCAGACAAGATGGGCAGAGAATTTTCCACTAGAGAAAGCCAGAAACTAAAAGGCGGGAGGGAATGCAGGAAAGGAAAAGAAGCCCAAGTCTTTGGTACCAGGTGTAGAGGAGAGGAGAGGATAAGGATAAGGAGGATGGACCCAGAGAATCTGATGTGGAGTACAATTCTTTAGGACTTTCTAGTGCTCAGAGTGTAGTGTCCAGTCCTGGCTTCTGCTGGGGCACTTTCTAGGCAGCCAGGCCGCTTTATCCACACTCAACCAGCAAGCAGGCTAACCCTCAGATGGGCAGACCAGCTGTCCTGGGCTGCAATCCAGATGCTTCTTGACAGAGCAACTAAGATAGGCTCTAGTGTGTCTACCCAGCAGGGACTCAAGCCTCAGAGCATCAAGGTGTACACAGGGTCCACAGCAAGTGCAGATACAGCGTTTCCTGCCCATGATTGGCCAAGGCCCAGGTCGGGGACTGCGCTTAAGTGACTCACGGATACTCACCTGGAAGGTCTCAGCCTGGCGTCGCGCTTGCCATCCACCACTGCAGGCACGCAGCTGGTGAGCTCGGTCCAGTCGGCGTGCAGCCCGCAGCTCCAGCCGGTGGAGAACCTGGAGAAGAGCCAGGTCTCCCTCTTACCAGGCCGGTGGCAAGTGCATTTCTTCTGCCCCACGCGGCACTCACATGGCTGCTCCAGCTGGATGTTGCGCACCAGGTGACGGCCAAAAGTGGTGCCCCCAGTCTTCTGGATGTGCAGGAACACGATCAGGTCATCGCCCTTGATGTCGAAGTCTACCTTGCGCAGGAGATCGCTGCGGCTGAAATTGTAGCGGGGTACAAACCTGGCGGAACTCTCATCCTCCGAGCGGTACGGATCCGGCACCGGGGAGCTGAACGCCTGCAGGCGGAGGAGCTGGCATTCTGTGCCGGGGCACACATATTGGAGGACGATCACGGCAAATAGGAAGAGCATCACCAAAGCCAGCAGCAGCTTGTTAGATTTCTCATCCATGTTCCCGACGCTGGGGGAAACCCAAGCTCGTTACGTCAGTCCCGCAGCTCGGCCCGTGCTCGCCTCGCTCCCGCACCGCCCCCTCCCCGTGGCGCCACCGTTGCGCCCCTTTCCCCTCCCGTCCGTACCGAGTACTCCACCAAGGCGGCGGCAGCGGCGCCCTTCCCCGCTTCCTTCCTTCCCGGCAGGCTCAGCGCTGTGGCTTCTGCCGCTCTCCCCCCCTCACCCCGACTCCATCCCGCTGGTCGTTGCCCCCTCCCCCGGACAAACCCCAATCCACTCCGTGGCGTCTCGTTCCCCGCGGGATCCCTCCGGTCCCAGTTTCTCTACTCCCTAACTTACGCCACCCCTCTCCGGCGCTGGGTGCTTCCCGCTCTCCTCTCTCCAGCTCCCATCCCCATCCCGTTGGCCCGCGGGACTCTCTGGGGCCCCGGACCCCAGTTCCCTCCTTGTGTGCGAGCTGCTGACCCTAAACCAAGGCTCCCTTGGCGCGTATCCCGCTGCTCACCAGGTGGCCCCTAGAAGTGAGCTGCGGCTTAAGGGTTCCCCTGGGGAAGAAGGAAGGAGCCCGCGGGCTGCCTGACTTTGCAAGCAGAGGCGGCGCAGCCCTTTCCCGCGGAACAGTGGAGAAGGAGCCGCACCGCGGTCAGTTGCGCGCTCAACCGGTCTCAGGTCCCCCAGCCCGGCCACCTCCGGCACCCTGGAACTTTAAGCCTTGCCCTCCGCTCCCACTTGCCTTCCCTTCTCCCGCCGCCCGGGCTCACCCTGGACCCGGAGCAAAAGCCCCACTTTCGCCCACCACGTACCTGGCCAAGGGACCGAAAATCTTGGAGAAGATCGCACTGAGCACGTGCTTGAGCGAGTGGCCCACGGCTGCCAGGCCCCGAGTGAGCAGGGCCCGGCAGAGGGAGCCCAGGTCCCAGCGTCGCCTGAGGTCGTGCATCCGCCTGCGGCGGCCTCGAGGCAGCAGCGCGAAGAGCTGGGCGCGCAAGGCTCCCGCCAAGGAAGAAAATGCCTTTGGGGGCTTGTCCTGGAGCGGCGGGGAGTTGAATCCGAGAGACACACCCCTAGGAGGGCCGGTACGGACTGAGGCGGCGACAGATCCGGGCCGGCTTGCTGCCAATTCGGCCTCTACTCTGGAATGCCGGCGGGGACAGGTGGTGCGGGCGGGCGCTCCTTGCTCTGGTTGCAGTGGCGGTCCGAGCGCCCGGGCTGCAAACGCAGGCAGTGCCATTCCCCCCTTCAGGCAACTCAGGGTACTAAGGATCAGGAGCGAGCTTGAATTTATATAATAATGCCTCACGCCCAAGAGCCCCAGCCACTTCACCAGCAAGAGACCTGCGTTTTCTCCTGTGTTGGAGAACGGAGGTCACTCCAGAGAGCGCATCACTCCACTTTGGCTCATAATTTCAGCCTCCTTAAAATAGCAAAGGCGCAAATTGGACCTTTTCCCTCTCTCTTTGCCAATTTCCATTCTGCAACGGAAGAGGGGGGTATTTTCTGAAAAGGTAAGTCAGCATGGCAATAAAGCATGACTAAAAAACCTTACATGGAGGATTTTTTTTTGAGCAATTTCAAAGCACTCACGCTCTAATCCCTCTCCCCTTGTGAATCTCATGCACCAAGCCCACCGCCCTCAGAAAGATTTCGCTCACTATCGTTTATTGAATGAATGGATGTCTAACTACACACCACATCCGAGTTAGACCATCTTGCTCAAGGTGTTGTGGCATATAGAGAAACTGAAGCCCAGAGAGAATTAGATATGCAGCCAAGGTCACACAGCAGAGACCCAGGATTTATTATCAGAAACCCAAGCACGATCCAACCTTTTTGCTTTTCATAATTAAAGCGTGTCTCTAAATATATATGTATGGGTTTATTATCAAGCCTAGTTGTCCAAGGGCTCTTTTCATCTGGGGGACCAGGGATGCGGAGATTTAAGACTGGATATTCCTTTAGAACAAGGCCCCTGGCAAGTTGGGACGAAGACATTTCCTAGCTAATGAACGGGGGAATGTGCAGCGCATGAAGACACTGGAGTTTCCATTACTGAACATGCACTCCCAGCCTAACTGATGTACAATGTGTGGGTGAGCAGCAATATTTCAAAGTAGTAGCACTGGCGGTGGTGGCCACTGGAAGAGGATGCTGCAAACTGAGTTTAGGACTCCAGAACATTCTTTATTTCCCTTGCACCGTGGAGCCGCATGCAAAGCCTGATTCAGGAGCCCTTGGAATTATTACAAAAACTGTGGCAAAATACCTCGCCCTTCCTAAGGCTCAATTTTCCTTTCTGTCACATAAGACTAATAATAACGCCTCTCTTTTAATCAACTAGGCTAGTGTGAGGATAAAATGTAGAAACCTCTAGGCAACTCAAAAGACTATGTGTTGTTTACCTACAATGCTTCTTGCCTTGGCGTACCAAATGAGTCTGAAGCTAGTTGAAGAAGGGTCCTTGTCAGGCCATTTTATAATTGTCACCTTGCCCTTCTACTCAGAATCCCCAGACCTGGCTGTACTTACCCATGCCCCAGGGAACCTACTGGGACATTAAAGAATTCTTTGTCTAGCTGCTGCAGGTGTTAATAATAGTGTATCTCTTGGAAATACTCCATTCGTGGCATTCCTGCATCTCAGACCCTAAGCTCTAGGAGCAAAGTTGTACAAAGGAACTGGATGCTGCAATACACAAGATAGACCTGAGCTCCCCACAAAGCTCCCCTGGGTCTGCTATTCTGTGGAATAGGCCCTACTCCCCACTGGGAGCAGGTAAGGATGTCAGTCCTGAAGCTACAGGGATTATCATTTCCATGGCCACCCACACAGTGGCCTCTTAGGTTGACACAGTAGGTAGCTATCCTTCTCCTAACACCATATATAGAAGCTACCTCCTTCCTGTCATTTTATCAGCATTATAGTGGCATTCAGTAGATCCTTAAGAAAATACTTTCTGAAACTGGAGGTTCACACATTCAAGCCCTAATTATGGAATTTCTATTTAAGAAGGATTAATGGGATTGGAATATGGGAAAAGAAGTTACTTTGTGTTGAGGGTAGGTAGAGGAAGGTGGTGAGCAGCACCAGGGAAAACCGGGATTTTCCCAAATGGTAAAAAAGAAGCCTGTGCAGAGATGTAAACACACAAGCACAAACAGGCAAGCAGGGGAGGGCTAGTCAGGTTTACTTCTGCAGAGCCAAAGGAAGAAAACTGCAGTTACTGAGATACAGTACTGTGCTGACACTTTAAGGTGAATATATACAACAGCTCAGTGGAGTATACTTGCATTTACAAGCCTTTTCTTGAAACCCTCCCTTCATGTTTGTGAGACAAAAAACCAGCCAGGTGGTTCAGCACTTGCTACCAAGCCTGACTATCTGAGTTCAATCCCTGACACCAACATGGTGAAAGGAGAGAACTAATTATCTCAAGTTGCCATCTGACCTCCACAGACAGGAACAGAATGGCTCTCTCTCTCTCTCTCTCTCTCTCTCTCTCTCTCTCTCTCTCACACACACACACACACACACACACACACACCCCACACACACACACATACACACACACACCTAAAAAAATACTTAATAGCAAAAAAATAAAATCTAAAAATGTTGGTTGTTTTGAGATACGTTCTATGTACTCCTGGAAGGCTTAGAACTTGCTGTGTAGAGCAGCCTGAACTTGAACTCACAGAAATCCCCCTGTTTCTGCCTGTTGAATGATGAAATTAAAGGCCTGAGTCGCTGCATCTAGCTCATAATGTTTTAAGCAAATTTATCATTTTTTTCTTGGACCACATTTATAGCTATTCTCAGCGGGCTGCCTGCAGAGTGCTGGTTGGGCATCCCAGAGTGGTTCTTCCAGAGAGATACTGAGATGGGAGATGAAGGGCAGAAGAACACGCTGAATTGTAAGGTCTTTGGCTTTCCATCTCCTTGGAGGAACATTAGTCATACTAGGTATAAGCATGTAGGTATAAGAATGTAGGTATAAGCATGCAGTATAAGCATGTAGGTATAAGTATGCAGTATAAGCATGTAGGTATAAGAATGTAGGTATAAGCATGCAGTATAAGCATGTAGGTATAAGTATGCAGTATAAGCATGTAGGTATAAGTATGCAGTATAAGCATGTAGGTATAAGCATGCAGTATAAGCATGTAGGTATAAGCATGTAGGTATAAAAGCACGTAGGTATAAAAGCACGTAGGTTGCAGTACTTGGGAGGTAAGGAAGACACAGCAGTCTGGCCAGAGCCTCTGGTTAATTCCAAAATACGGTGAGGTTTTCAGTATTTTTCACAGAACTGTCCTTCGATGGTTTTTCAACAAAAGATTGGTGATTCAGAGAGCACAAGGGTCAGTCTGGCTTGTACAGTAAGTGGAGTGTGAGAAGCCCTGCATCTGGGTGCTGGAGACTGAGGACAACAGACAGCCCTGGCAAGAGTCCTTTGTTAGAAGCATGAATCTGAATCCGGAGGGCACCCACTGGCCAGGTTCTTTTGTCACTGAACAAAGAAGTGAAGTAGGGACACGTGGATTGTGATAGAAATAGTCACAGTCCATTAAGAAAGACAATGGTGCTCTTGAGAATGGGTGAGATCCCAGGCTCAAAAATCCCAAGTCTCCCCCACAATGACCCTTTCTAGGTCACTGCCGCTTTCTCCCACACTTGCAGATTGCTTGCATTTCCCAGGGATGCTCTGCTTGGTTACAGACAGCCCAGGTGGGGAGAGGTTAGGGTCCTTCAGCCACATGACTTCTTTCATATGTTAATCTCGATGCTTCTTTCTCTCTGCCCTAGTTTCCTAGCACACCTTGACTAGGATGCTAGGAATACCTAGTAGGCCATGGAAACCACTTCCTTGCTGGCTTCTTTTGTCCCCTTTGTGTAAGACAGCAAGGTTAATGAGATTCAAAGAGCACTTTTTTGATCTGATAATGCCAAGACCAAGGTTACTTGTCTGCTTCAAGAGCCAAAATGCCACAGGCAGTGGGAGAAAGTTGGATTCCTGGTCCTCAAAATGAAATTCTGTAGCATTCTGTGGCATTAGCAACACAGGATCTCAGCAGTTATATTTGTTGTGGGCCTATAATACACTAGCAACAGCAGGGTCCCCTGTTCAAATTAGAATAGAAATAGTGGAAACAATATTAGAGAGAGTGTGTGTCACATTTACTATAAAGCATAAAACAGTATGCTTTCTCCTCATCCTGAGTATTCCCTTCCACCCCGTTTTTCCAGCTGTCTATAATCTTTTGAAAATGCTCATATTCTCAATAATAGGCAATTTTTGTCACAAAGATTGAAGGCATGCAAATGGTAGTGCCAATCCATTCTGTATTTATGTGTCTCTCCAAACTGAATGAACAGCAGTACTTAATGAAAAACTGTTCTGGAGCTCAAGCTTTAATATTATAAACAGGTTGGGTGTGTCATACATATCCCTCTCCATAGTCCTGTTTCCCCCTCACAAGACACAGAGCTTTGATTTCTAGCCTCACAAAACCCCGGGGCTTAAGAAATTAAAAAAGGAGTGTGTGTTGCATAAGTAAAATAAGAACTGGATGAGGTTCCGAGTTGCCTCTTCAGTGTAAACATGCTGTCTGGTGACTGCAGAAGCACTTCAGGAGTGGGGCAGTTTCCTTTTCTTGCTGCCAGTGATGGAAGTCAGTTAATGCTGGGCTTCTAGACCTATAGCATGCCAACCTGCAGCAACCACAATAGTGGCTTCAGCTTTCAGAAAGTCAGCTCACTTCTCTGTATCCCAGTTTCTGTGCACAAAACAATGAGCTGGTTTATGGGTAGAGTAAAAAATGAGTGCAATCTCAAGTGAGCCTTCTTAAAGAGGATAGAGCAAAGCTCTGGAGAGCACATTGCCCTGGGGTTCAACTGGGTTCCTCACATGAGGTAACTAACCTACCAGAACGTTTTGGGTTCCTGGAAAAGCAGACCTTTCTCTACCAATTTTGACTCTGACTGTCTTTGATCTGATATCTTTGTTTTTCTAATAGTAACATACTGATAATGGAGAGTTGACATGGCCCTAACAGGAGTCAAAGTGGCTTTGTCCTCACAGTGTTTATCTCTAGTACTTCCTTGCCTTCCTTCTGCATCTCTCTATTCCTCTCTCTGCTAAATGTCTCTTGGTGGATCAGTCACTCATGCCAGCTTCCAAAAGACATCAACAAACCAGTTTGTGATAATGAACTGAGTTGTATGTAAGTGAAGGGGAGTGCCTAGTGCTGATTTTAGCCAGAGGGGTTTCAATTTAAGTAGCTGGTCAAACCACAGCAGTTAGGATTAAAAAACAAAGTCAGTTTTACATTCAGCCTTCGTGAGCCAGAATTGAGCAAACCCGTCCATCAGCTAATCCCTGGACCAGTTAGTTCACAGTGGCATGGTAGGTAGTACATGTTAGAGGCCAAAACGACTGCATTAGCTCCCTGCATGACCATGGGTACTCCAGTCACTTGATATCTCTGGGACTCGCTTGTTCCCCTTGATCCTTTGATAAAATAATAAGGTGGCACCAGACCCTAAAGGCCTAAAGGAATTTTCTCTCTGTGTGTGGCCTGTGTTTGTGTGTGTGTGCGGCCACTGTGTTTGTGTGTGTGTGTGTGTGTGTGAGAGAGAGAGAGAGAGAGAGAGAGAGAGAGAGAGAGAGAGAGAGAGAGAGAAAATGTGTGTGCATGCACACAATATAATCTTTGCTAACTAATGAGAAGAACTGGGAAAGAAGAAAGCCTTTCTGTCTATAGCTTTCTGGACACTACCAAAGACAAGCAACCCTCTAGCAAGAAACTGAGCCAAAAACAGTAGAATGAGGGGCCTGAGAGAGCTAGCCCCATGTTTAAGAACATTTATTGATCTTACAGGGGATCTAGGTTCAGCTCCCAACACTTACACACTGTAGCTCACAACAGTCTGTAACTCTAGATCCAGGGTTTCTTCTGGTACTGCATACAGAGGGTATGCATACACACATGCTACCAAAACATGTACAGAAAATCAAAATATGTCTTAGGATCTTTTTTTTTCAAAAGCAGAACAAGGAGCTGGAGAGATGGCTCAGTGGTTAAAAGCAATTGTTCTTGCAGAGGACCCATGTTCAATTCCCAGCACCCTGGTACTCACTACTGCCTATAACTCTGGTTCCAGGACATCTGGCAGCCTTTTGTGGCCTCTGTGGGTACTGTACACACATGGTTCACATACATCCAAGCAGGCCAAGCACTCATAAGATAATTGATAACAATAAATAATTTTAAAGCAAAACAAAAATGTAAATGAGGAGTAAACTTCTTGGGAAAGGCAGTGGTGACACAGGCCTTTAATCCAACACTCAGGAAACAAAGGCAGGGAGATTTCTGATTTCAAGGCCGTCCTGGTCTACAGATTGAGCTCCAGAACAGCCAGGGCTACATAGAGAATCACAGACAAAACTTTGCCAGGTCACATGAGTAAAATAGAAACCTGAAAATAAACTTTTAGAGCTCCCCCGACTGGCATGGTAAAATCAAACTTGAAAGTCTGTGGGAAAGTAGTGTTGAGAACAGAACTCCAGCTGATACAGAACTGATAAGAAAAGCCACAGTGGCCTGGCCTGGCCCAGAGCCTCGCATTCTGGGGTCTCAACAAGACAGGAATTCATTTGCTCTTCACCCATCACTGACTGGTCACCACGGGAAGTCTTATTTTGGATAATAAAATAAAAAGTTTAATAATATAAATGGATATAGTAAATGTCATAATGAGAGCTAGTGAGACTTGCAGCAGGTTAAGGCACTCGTTGCCACACCTGACAACCTGAATTTGAACTCCAGGATCCATACAGTGGAAGGAGAAAACTGACTCCTGTGAGTTGTCCTCAAATATCTTTATCACACATGTACTGCTCCCCTCTCCAGTAAATAAATATTTTTTAAAAAGCTTCAATGCTATAATAAACCCATTGTTTTGTACTTAAAAAATAAAAATAAATAAAAGTTTCAAAATTATGTCACAAGTCAAAATGGAAAACATAAGCTTAAGGCCCAAGTTACACACAGGAAAACAATACTTTAACAGCTACATGAACTAGGAAGGGAATATCTTATAAGCATAAGTCGGGAAAAAAGAAAATTTGGAAACTATGCATGTTACAGACTAAATGAAAATTAATTTTAACAAGATAGAGCCAGACCATAGCCTTCTAAAGCCATGCACTGGATTTTATTGAAAAGCCTGGAAAGGGGACTTACTAGTTTTATCCGTATTTTCAAAATTCACATTTCACTAAATAGCATTAAATTGCAGAGAACTGGAACATTAGCGCAGTAGGGAGAAATGAGCTTAGTAAAAGGCACTTTGAGATGCATCTTCTACACTGAAGAATATTGCATTAATGGATATCATCTTGTAGAAAATTTAGCTGAAGGAGAAGGCACTATCTAGACCTCCAAAGAAAAGAGACAAAAATATATCTGGAAGGGCCCAAGGAGGGACTAGAAATACAGCCAGGTGTGGATGAGGGACAGAATGGACATACAGGCGAGGGTCCTAGCCCCAGCAATCTGCAGGGGTCAGGAATAGCATGACCTCATGATATACCTTGAGGTTTATCACCAGAATGCTTAGCAAATGATGTCAGCAGCTCCAGGAATAAACATCTCTTATGTATTAGACATAGTACTAAACACCATACATGTATCTCAGTATTCCTAGTGATCTAATGAGTTCACTGTATCTCAGTATTCCTAGTGATCTAATGAGTTCATTGTAAATAAGGGCATTAAGTGTTATTGTTGTTGTTGTTATAGCCATCCAACTAGAACTAACTAGTTCTCAAATCCAGATCTCTCTAATTGCACAACCTGTAGTAACTCTTGCCCTTATGATCTCCACCCCAATCAATCCAGGATGTCTGGGTATGAGTTGGAGTCTATGAGTTATGTTTTTCCAAATATAAAACCCAGAACCTTGGATAATCCACACCTTAAGAGGAAGAGCAGCACAGAGGGCTTGCGGTGGGGAGTGCCTGGGCACATGGGCATGGGCTTGCATTTGCAGGAAGATAATTTAAAGATAATAGAGAAGAAAGTGCTAAGTATTCCTGTAAATCCTCAGTCCACTGCTCACTGAAGTAGACCCAATAACCTAGCATTCTTTTTTATTAATCATTTTATTTGTTTACATTTCAAATGTTATCCCCCTTTCTGGTCTCTCCTCCATGAAACCTCCCACCCCACCCCATCCCCTCTCCTTTGCCTCTAAGAGGGTGTACCCCACTCATCCACTCCCACCTCACCCCTTCTTTGGGGCATCAAGCCTCCACAGGGCCAAGCCCCTCCCCTCCCACTGATGCCAGATGAGGCAATCCTCTGCTGCTTATATAGCCTGAGCCATGGACCAGCCCATGTATACTCTTTGGTTGGTTAACCTAGCATTCTTTACAGCCTGAATTTTCTTTTTCTAAAAAGATATTTATTTTTATGTATATGAGTACACTGTAGCTGTACAGATGGTTGTAAGCCATCATGTGGTTGCTGGGAATTGAACTCAGCACCTCTGTTCACTCTGGCCCAAAGATGTATTTATTATTATATCTAAGTATCTGTCTTCAGACACACCAGAAGAGGGTGTCAAATCTCATTACGGATGGTTGTGAGCCAGCATGTGGCTGCCAGGATTTGAAGTCAGGACCTTTGGAAGAGCAATCAGTGCTCTTAACTGCTGAGCCATTTCTCCAGTCCTGAGCCTGAATTTTCACAGGAAGAAACCGACGTTGAGACACTGTTAGGTGGAACAAGGTAATAGGTACATAGCCTTGGGACATTATACACATAATTGGACACTTATTCTGAGACATGCCATAAGCAAACTTTGTCTATGTAACTCAGTAATAACTTTCTGGATGGGTAGGACTTGAATTTTTTGTCCTAAAAAATTCCTTGAAGTGCTCAATAAAAATATTTGGACTAGAGCGTCACTGTTTACTAGATACTTTCAGAGATAATGACTGAACTTTTACAATCCGTCAAGGCAGCTGTTTCTGTCCTTATTACATAGATGAGGAAATTAGGTCTATGAGGGCTGAAAGAATTTAGCCAGTGGCCATACCTTATATGGAAATACTACTGATAACTGCTTCTGCCTAACCACAGAGGTCAGTACCAGGCAATTCTCTCACCAGCTCAGGAAGAGAGATGTTTCCTTTTTTGTAGTCTCATACTGGACACCCACATATCTTAACAGACAGGACACATTCTCAGATAATTTACTATCAATGTAAATTCATAAGGCCAATAGGGAAGAACCCTAGGAGAGCAAATAAAAGCTATCGGAGAAGGGTGGCATGCTCTGAGAGTGTGTCATGAAGAGTTTGTTAGCCCACCCATAGCCTTTCTGTCTCAGTTGCAAAAAGAGACAAACTGTTGTCAGAACTTGTCTTTTGGTTCACTTTTTCAAGTTTCCTCACATCTAAGTAGTGTGTGTTGACCGTATTCTCCCTCATACCCCCAACCATCCCTTTCTTTCCTCCCTCAAACCCTCTGTTAATAAAAACCCTTCATCCTCCTAGACAGTTTCCTATTCACTTCCATGTTATATATGCATATGTGGTTTCATATGCCTATATAAAATCTAGGAATTACAACTGAGAAACAGTGTAACATTTGTCTTTCTAACTTGATTCTCTTAATATGCTTATTTTCTGTGGCATCCATTTTCCTATAAATGACATAACTTCATTCTTCATTTTGGATGAATAAAATTTATATATATATATATGTACATATATATATATGTACATTTATATAAAATACAAATACAATCCTCTATTTTTGGACCTAGTCTCATTCTATAACTTAGCTACTGTGAATAGTCCTCCTAAAAGCATTGATGTGTAAGGATCTCTGTGATATGTTGGAATCCTGGGAACTAAGTTCACTGTCTTTCCTTGTATTTCTCAGCATATTAAATCTCTTCTTTGTTCATGACATTATACAAAAGAACCCCCAACTATCTCTAGCTCCAAATCCAACCCTGAATCTGCTAAGGTACCCTCAAACTTTTGAGATTAGGTTGTAAAGTTGGTCCATCTCAGCACCTCCATCCCATCAAGACCAAATAGCTAATTAAAAAAAAAAAAGATCCAAGCATTTTGAATAGGCAGGAGGGACTGTGATAAACACGGTTTCAATAAAATAAAAGATGTTTTGCATCTCACCCAAATCCTTTTCATGGTTCTGTATCCTGGCATCTCTGTTGTTACCGAGTCTTATGGAAGAGAGTCAGATAATGAGGTACCCAATGGAGAGCTTCTAGCTCTCTTATCAAGGGCAAACTCTCATGGCAGTGGTAAGGCTAAGATGTTGTGGCTGTAGCAAGTTAATAACCCTAATTTGCCAGGGCACTTGCAAGTCCAGCAAACAGGTCAGACAATTTTCTTTGTTGACTGAAGTCTGGGAATATAGCTAGATATGATTTATCATCAGTATTAGAGGTTTAAACCACAACATCTAAAGCAAAAATATTTTCAAGCAGGATGGCAACAGAAAATCATTTTTATTCCACATAAATTTCATCAATCACTTGATCACCCACATCAAAGAGTTCATTCAATGATCAGGGAGATGTGTACCTTATAAAAATTATGTAGACATCAGTTTATTTTCCCAGCATCTTTCCTGCTATATTACAAGTCCAGAAAAAGCCATCTAAGATAACAAGAACAAAAGCAATATGAGAGTGAAAGATTCGGGCTGAATTGCTCCGATTCCCTGAAACTGGTGACATAGCAGAGCTCCCTCTTAGGAATATTAACAGACCATTTATTTAAAAGACTATCAGAACTCTAGTGTAGCCAAAGAAATTAGGTGCTCCAAGGAAGTCTTTTTCCTGCCCTTCCCTCACAGAAGTACTGCTGGGCTGTTGGTCAGTGCAGCAGTCTGCTCTTTAATCTCAGTAACCTGAGTGCTTTGGAAAGTGGACCCCAGGTCAGGTCTCTCACTAACTCCTGAGCATTCAATGCATTCCAAGTCAAGTCTAGGCTGGAGTCAGCTGCCTCCATTGTGGGTCTTTTGCAATTGGATGGATGCCTTGGCCCTTCGGTCTTGAGGATTGGAATCTCCTGAACAGAGATTGGATTTCACTTTCCATGTCTACAGTGTTTGCATCAAGGTTATTAATATAATCTCTGAGGGCATCATATTGGGAGCAAGCTGAAATTCATATAATAATGCCTGTACTGTGAAGCAAGGCTCAGCCAAGCCCTCAGGAGGAAATTGGACAGCTGGGCAGCCAGTCAGTCACCCTGAGAAACTTTATGGTTTATCTACTTAACCCATTCTCAGAAACCACACCTTGGGTTTTTTTGTTTTGTTTTTGTTTTTGTTTTTGATATTAATTCTACTCACCCAGATTCTCAATTAGGCCTACCAGCGCCCTGAAGTATGTATGGGGAAAGGAAATAACATAAGGAACAATTCTACCTAAGGGCTAGGGATTGAGGGTATCCTCTTCCCCAAACCTGGCTTAAGTGTAATGAATGAATTATTTAGGCTGCCCCAATCAGCCCACCTGAGGAGAAGGCAGCTGGACCACCAAGTGCACACTGTGGAGTCAAACCAAGGCCTGGATCGACATCCTTCTCCTTACTAGCTGGTAGCTGGGAACCTGAAGCCAAGCCTTGGCTTTCCAGTACCCCCATTTCTTCTCTGTCCAATGTGGATGATACTTTCCAGCTGTCTTGCAAAGTAAATGTGAGAAAATTACAGATGATGCACATAAAAGATCTGTTACAGGATTTGGCAAAGAAGAGGTAGCCACCTAAAGACCAAAGCAGAAAAGAAGTCTGGGAGTTTCTTCAAATCACAGTCCCAGGCGAATGTCTATACCAGCATTTCCGCATAGGCTCTGCAATCTTTTCTAAAATCTTTATTTTTTTTATGTTTCCTATTTTGTATTTATTTATCTAATCACTTATTTCTGAGGCAGGGTCTCATTATCCAAGAGAGCCTCAAGCTCATTATCTAGCTGAAGTTGACCTTAAGTTTCTGATCCTCCTGTCTCCATCTCCACAGTACTATCATTACAGGTGTCTATGACTCAACCTAGTTTATGCAGTGATGGGATGGAACCCAGAACTTCATTCATGCTAAGCAAGCACTCTAGTAATTGAACTATACAGCTACAGCTCCATGTTATTAATGATTCAAGTAATTCATGACAAAAAAAATACTTTGTGAACATTCAATTATCGCAAGAAAAAAAATTCCTTGTGGCTACCATACAATTTCATTTCCCGGTTTGTTTTGTATGCTTGGAGGTCTTTATCATGCACAACTATACTTAAGAATACACACTACAGATTAACTCTTTGAACATTGACTTTGACTTACGATTTTCTCTTTTATCATCTTTGTTTAATCTGTGAACTTTAATAAATAACTTAAGTAAAAATAATTTTTATGGGGCTGGAGAGATGTCTCAGTGGTTGGGAATACTGGTTGCTCTTCAAGAGAACCTTGGTTCAGTTCTCAGCACCCAGATAGCAGATCACAACTGTCTGTAACTCCAATTTTATGGCATCTGACACCGTCATAGAGACATACATGCAGGCAAAACACCAATGCACATGATATAAAAATAAATTAAATTTAAAAGTTTATAAAATCTCTTGTAAAAGCCATCCTTAAGCCTTTCCAATATGAGCTACTTTACAAGTATATTTTGAGAAATTTTCCAGAGAAATTTTAAATAATGTAACTCATTGACAAAAAATTACAGTCTAGTGTACTTGTAGCTGTTTTGAATCAATATATTTGTTTCATAAGTATGCTTTGAACATTTTGTGGAAGTATAATGCACATAAAGAAAGGTGAACACAGGATAACTACACATTGACGTATTTTCATAAAGTGGACATGCACAGCTAGTCAGCCCTGATGCCAACAAACATTGCCATTGTAAGCGAGATCATCATAGATTAATTTTGTCTGTTTTGTGCTTTATATAAATCAAATCACAGTTTGATATTGTTTTCTAGTGCTGAGTAACAAATTATAGCTTAAAACAACAGCAATCAACTATGTCAATTGTAAGGTTTAAGGAGAGGTGTCAGCAAGTACTGTAATATCATTTAGGGTTTGGGGTTCTTGTCCAAGCTCACTGGTTTTGGCAGAACCCATTTCATTGCAGTTAGAGGATTAAGCCAATATTACTTCTCTCAAGGCCTCTTTGTCTACTTTGAGGACAACAACAGAGAACTTTTCTCATGTCAGTTTTTTCCATGTCAGCAGCCCAAGAATATATTCTGCTATGAAAATTTGTTTACATCTTTAATAAGTGGTAAAATTATGTGAATGGGCACATGCACTAGCACACGCACACACACACTTTCTAAATGTATTGTTTGATATTTCCATACAAGTATCTACTTAAATTTTGAACATTTTATGATCCATAAGATTATTTTGAATCACTAGAATATTTGAAGCTTTCATTATTACATTTGTAAACTTTTTACTGCTTGCTTGAAGAATCAGAAAGAGGTACATGCATACTAGCCTTGCATTGTCTTAAGAGGTCATTGTAGAATTCTGTCTACTGTGTACAATTTTTTAATGTGTGATTTCATCTTTTTGTTTGTTTGGTTGGTTGCTTGCTTGGTTTTTCAAGACATGACTTCTCTCTATAGCCCTAGCTGTACTGAAGCTCTCTCTGTAGACCATGCTGGCCTCAAACTCACAAAGATCCACCTGCCTCCGTTTCCTGAATGCCCAGATCTCACTATCTTAATTTTAAGTGCTTAATGATTATGAACAGCAGGTCTCTGAACAAGACATTTGGTGAACTTGTGTACTCAAAGAGTAAACAATGCATAATCTATTGGTTATAAAGCAGTAAGACCTGGGAAATTCTTCATTACCATAAAAAATAACCCAGTCAATGCCAAGTGAGCCATAAACCCAAGAGTAGAAATTGTATGACCAAAAAGAATGCATAATGCCATATTGCTGCCAAAACAGAAAGTTCTGGACTTGAGTGATGGCTCAGTAAAATGCTTACCTTGAAAGCAAAAAGGCTTGAGTTCAACCCCACCCCCACCCCAGATCTCATGTAAAAAGCCAGCAATGATGGTGTATACTTTTAATTCCAGTGTTGGGAGGAAAAGACAGGGTGGTTCCCAAGATTCAGTGGTCAGATGGTCTACTAATTGGTGAATTCCAAATCAGTGAAAGACTTCATCTCAAAACTCAAGATGGAGGGCTCCTGTGGAATGACACTCAAAATATTCCTCTGGCCTCCACAGGCACATGCACATGCATACACATACACATGCATACACACATAGACATACATACACGCATACACATGGGATAAAAGGAAGTTCCATGATCATTGTATGAAAGTATTTCACTTGGCAAGGCCTTACCAATGCACCGAAGATATGTGTTTAGGTATTCATGAATTTTGGCCAAATTGGGTTTAATATTTTACATCTATAAAATGAGATATTACGGGCTGGGGAGATGGCTCAGTGGTTAAGAGTACCAACTACTCTTCCATAGGTCTGAGTTCAATTCCCAGCACCCTCATGGTGGCTCACAACCATCTGTAATGGGATCCGATGCCCTCGTCTGGTGTATCTGAAGACAGTAACCATGTATGTACTTACATACATAAAATAAATAAATAAATCTTTTAAAAAAACAAAAAAAAATGAGATATTACTCTGTCAAAAGGACCAAGGACTCATGCCTTGTCTACCTCCAGCAGCTGTCCCTTACTGTCATGGAAATATTCCCACATATTTCATTTCTCTACTGGTTTAGTTAACTTTCTATCTTTACCTACTAGGATGCAAGCTTTTGCTTTGAAAGCATCTCTGTTAGTTGTTGATGTCCAGCAAATGCATAGAAGAATGCCTGATAAATCCCAGGTACTTAAAAGTATACATTGAGTAAGCAAGTAAGTTAAATATTAACCCAAGACATGAACTTTAGATGATGATTATTTTAATTACAAATTAATTTCATAGTTATAATAACCACATTTTTAAAAAAAAGAACTATTAGAATACTGGAGAAATTCCTTTTGAACTTAGATGAGGGAAATTTTTTAGTGATATTTTTTATACCCATTAACTTTCTGTGCCCAGCCTCCTCAATCTCATTCTATTTTATTTATAAGATTTACAAAGTATACAACTTTGGCAGATGTCTTACATTCTTTATGACAATTGAGAATACTCTGTAGAGAACTACACATTCAAAGACGCTCCCTTCATAGAGCAATGCACCATACAAAAACAGTAACAATGTACAATAGGATTCTGCAAATTCTGCCCAGAAATGTGCTCCTTTCTCCAAGAAACTCATCTCTATTCTATTCTTCTTTCAAGATCAGACACAGTTGGAGTCAAGAAGAGCTGTCAAAGATAACTTTATTCAATGATGATAATATTCTTCCTCTGTGTATGTAGCTCCTAAGCACTTCAAACACAACTACTGTGAATAAGAAATTTCTTTTTCAATACTGAGGGTTTAACCTAGAGCTTCACACATGCTAGGCAAACACTACCACAGAGCTTTATATCCACTCCATCCTCCTCTAAGTTTTTATTTTTGAAACAAGTTCTCGCTAAATTGCCAAGCTAAAGTTGAACTCACTACAGGCAATACTCATGCCTCAGCCTTCCAAGCAGCTAGGTTATAAGTGTATGGCACTAAGCTGAAATGGAGGTGTGTGTGTGTGTGTGTTTTGTTGTGTTAGGAATTAATTAGACTTGGCCCCTGGTACCTTGCTAGCAAAACACTCTACCACTGATCTGTGTCTCCAGCTGCCCTGAGAAGCTAAATCTTAACCTGATTTAGTTTTAAGTAATTTGAATTTGAATGGTTCCACGTGACCAGTGACCACCGTATTGGACAGCACAGCTCTAGAGGAAAAGAGTACAGGCCTGGCATCTATTTCTGATTCTTTGTGGCAGCTAGATCAGTCCTTAGACTCACTGACTGGGAGTGAGACGCTCACACTCATCTCTCACAACTATTTTCCCAAGCAAAAGCCAAAAGCACAGAGGATTCTCAGGCTCTCACTTCAGGGTGGGAAACAGGGCAGTGGGAAGAGGAAAGGGTTCAAATGATGCCCTGATGGTTACCTTGCTCCTGAATGAGCTCATTACTTTAAGAGGTGTCTACATGAGCATGCTGACTTAGCCTGCAGCTCTGAGCAGAGAGACTTACTCTCACACAGAGTTCCTCTACTCCTCCTGCACTTTGTCCAGTTCACCCTGGGCTCACATGCATTGAGGGTCCTGCTGCTGGCTGGGACCCTCCAAGTGGAGCAGTAATGACTGCATTTGGTAGTGGCGCAAGAAAAAAATGCAGTCAAGATAGGTTATCCCATAAATAAAATGGTCAGAACCAGGGCTTCAAAGAAAAAAGAATATTACCTAATTTAAGATACTTCTTGAAGCAGGGTATTTGGCTCTACTGTACTGTTATGAAATTAATTTGAGGTTGAGAAATTGTAATATATTACAGCTATCACTCTCCCTGGACGGCTTTACAATCAACATGTAGGATATGAAAAAAGAAAGATGCCAATAACATATTAATGTGGTACTCGGTGTTCAATCTTCTTTCTGCAGCAGAATATTATAGCTGAGGAAAAAAAAGATCAAAAAGTCGCTTCTCTTTTATACAAAGAAAGATACGAAGGAAAGTTGAACTTTAAATTATCCCATCTGTCACTTTCTATTGATTGAGTCTTGCTCATTAAGATAAATTCCAAGGGAGACTATCATTTCTATCTTTTGAGCTCTCTAAAAATATATGCTTTTGACTGCCTTGCTTTCTCTGTTTTTCTTTCTCCCTTTATTCTTTCACTTCTTTGCCCATAAAGGCAACTGCCAAGGAGGAATTGGGCATTGTGTTTCCTTTTCTAATCGGGTTTCTCTGGAAATACTTGAACCTGCAGTTTAACACCTGATACCCACTAACAGAAATGCCCATGTGAAATCAGACAGTCCCTTCCCCAGTTTTGCATGCCATAATGGCACGAGTAGGCTGTAGGATTTCTCAGGAAAAGAAGAGAACCCACAGCCATCTACCTCTACCATAAACTAGCTGTGGGATCTTGGGAGAGCCTTTCAACCAAATTCTCAGCTTTCCACATCTGTTGAAAAGCAGAGAATAATGATGAGCACAAGATGGCTAAGTGAGTTTTCTGTGTGGCTTTTGGCATTCTCATTTATTTCCCAGCTGGCTGACTCTGTCCTGTGGGTTATTTCAAACACACACACATATACACACACACACATACAGCCTATAGACTAAGACTGATGCAATATGGACATTCCTGGTAACTGGCAGATAGCAGGTGCTCAATAAACATGAATGCATTCCTCTTTCCACTCTGTTCTCAGCAAAGCAGCTAGAGCTGGATGTTCAACAGCTGTCCCTTGTTCTCCCCTCTGCCCTTCATTGCCAGGGATAAAGTAACAGGACAAAGCAGGAAGCATTCATGCTCACAAATCAACAACTTGGGGCCAGATGGACACCGTGCAATGGAGAAAAGTCAGCAGTTGACCCTCCTTGGCACACTCCATTCTCCAGCCCCTCCCCTTTTCCCATCTCCAGCCCTGGGAATCTACTTCCTTCCCTAGGCCTTCGATCTACAGGCTCAGTTCTTACATTTTCACTTTCTCAGCTAAAATGTGTTTTGTTTGTGTGTTTGTTTTGTGCTGGGATGGAACCCAGTTCCTTGTACATGGTTATCACATGCTCTACCATTAAGCTACACACCCAACCCCTAAATGAATTGTTCTGAGAATACTATCTCAGACATCAAACAATGGGAGAATTCCCTCCATTTTAAAGATTGTTTTTTAATCCTGGCTATGAAGATATGGAAATCCAAGCTCACAGCAGTGTGTGCCAACAATCGATGCCTCTTGAACTGCAGATATGGCCAACCATTTCCCTAGTGGAAACTGCTTGAGTAGTCTCCACATGGACGAATTTCTCATGGATTTTTGTCAATTTGAACAAGTGAGGAAAACAGAAAACAATTTGTCTGGAGGGGCCGTGGGAGGAAGAAGCAGTTTTAGAAGAGGTTTCTGAGAATAGTGTCTGGAGATGGGACCAGGCTTAAAATGCTTAAGTACATTGAAGGGACAAGTTTAGTGCACAAATGATGGGGCAGTAGCAGGAACAGAGGGACCTCTATCTCAAAAGGAGAACAGCAAAGACTTCTTCATGCAACTAAAGTCATTCTTCACAATCGTTTGAGAATTCCAAAGGTATTGGATTTTAAGGATTTGATGAGATTAAATTCTTCTTTGGAGAAAAGGGAATAAAGACAATACATTTGGCAGTAAAACACAAAGGGTTTTCAGTTACCACCTCAGCCCCATACATAAGCTTCAGGTCCAAAGTTGATGAAGGTTTCAGGGATGTAAAAAAAAGGCAAGGCTATTTGTTCTTAGAGAAAAGAACCTGGGGCTGCATTCTCACGGAGGAAGTCTTATTAGAGCTCTCTTCAGAGAACTCAAGTTTATCCTACTCAATCCCAACGTAGTCTTAAATTCTGCACTTATCAACTACATATTCATATTGGGAGGAGGGGGGACTCACTGCCACTCTTTACTGATACAGATGATACATGGAAATATTCTTGAATGATAATATATGGCTTTGCTATCTAAATGCCTTCTCATAACAACAAATAGACTCTTTACCATATGCATTTTACAAATGTTACAAAACTGAGGTAAAATCAGTTGCCCAGGTTTACAGAGCTAGCAAGTGGTAGAAAAGAATCCAAAACTCAGCTCTTCCACAAACCATATTGTAGGATAATGTCTTGTTACTTTTCTATTCCTGTGAAAAGACACCATGACTAAGGCAATCTATAAAGGAAAATGTTTGTTGGGTCACAATCATCACAGAGTGGAGCATGGCAACAGGCAGGCAGGCATGGTGCTGGATCAGTAGCTAAGGGCATACATCCTGATCTTTAAGTTGCAGCAAGGGGGGGGAGGGGAGGGGGAGGGGGAGAAGGGAGGGGGAGGGGAAGGAGAGGGAAGAAGGGGGAGGGGGAGGGGAAGGAGAAGGAAGAAGGGGAGGGGAGGGGGAGGGAGGGGGAGAGGGAGAGGGAGAGGGAGAGGGAGGGGGGAAGGAAAGGGAGAAGGAGGGGGAGAGGGAGGAGGAGAGGGAGAGCTAAAGGGCATGTCCTTTTGGAACCTCAGTGCTCACATCCAGTAACACACCTCTAACTATGCCTCCTAGTTCTCCCAAACATTTCCACCAACTGGAGACCAAACATTCAAATATATGAGGCTATGTAGGATATTCTCATGCAACTCAGCACAGACAGGTACCCCCAGTAGCCTAGGCCTGAAGTCTGAGTAGTCAACATTATCTTAGTGACAAGCAGGCCTTCAAGCTTCAAGGCACTCAGAACAACATTTAAACATTTTTCTCTAGGTACAGATAGTACTCAGAATGTCAGTCTCAAATGGTTACTTCTGAAAAATGTGAAGAAGTTTACCTATTAAGCCAATGAAACACATCCTGGAGTAGGTTGGACGTTTTCTCTACATTTAATTATATGGCTTCTAAAGGACTGCATATATATATATGCATAGTGCAACCAACATTTCTGCTTCAAAATACATACAGTTTGAGGCTGGGGACCAAACTTAGATTCTCTGCAAGTTCTCTTAACCACTGAGCCATCATAGCAGCCCCTACATAGAGGATTTTTTTCCCTTCATCTTTTATGCTGTCTTTGGTTTTAGTGGACAACAAACATCTATTAAAAGAAGGAGAGTGTTTTCGAAAGAATAGAGAGCCCCAGTGTTCTGCGGGTGTGATGGGAAGTCACTTTTTACACTCTCCTGTCATTATCAGTTAGCAGCTACTGCCCCAGTTGAGGACTTGGATTTGGCTCTCTTAATGGACTATACAGACAGGCAGCAATAAAACCTACACCTGTTGTAGCAGTTTGCTTAGAAAAAATATATATTCCTTTCAATAACTTTTTTGAAAGGCACAGCATGTTTGATCCTTTTTTTTGATTAACTCTACAGAACAACAAAAGATATAGAAGTAAATGGGAGGCATTTTACAGAGTAATGAAGCCAGACACTGCAGCACATAAATAATAGGCTCTGACAGGTTAGTTTAATTTGTCTTTGTACGCAAAACTCAAGCATCTTCCCTACTGTTCAGTCTACTGTCATCTTAGATATACAGGGCCTTTCATTTGCTTTATAAATAAATTGTTCCAAAGCATCCTATGATAGAATAAAAAATAATTTTATAAGGATGCTTCTCACCTTTCCTGTGATGACATGCCATTATGGCTGATAGCCATGAAATTGTCAGCATGTTTCACTTTGCTCTACTTTGTATATTAAAGGAAATTTGTAAAACGATTTATCTTTCTGGCTAGATGGGGCAGTGCAAACCTTTAATCCCAAACCTTTAGAAACAGAGGGAGGAGGATTCTGACAAGTTCAAGACTAATCTGGGCTTCATAACACTCACCAAGCTAGCCAGTGTAACATAGCAAGACTCCTTCTCAAAAACTGTATTTTCTTCCTTCCTTCCTTCCTTCCTTCCTTCCTTCCTTCCTTCCTTCCTTCCTTCCTTCCTTCCTTCCTTTCTTCCTTCCTTCCACTTAACCTTAGGGTTTTGCATATGATACATAAGCACACCTTGAACCACTGAGCTACACAATTAACCCCTTCTTTTCATTTACCTGGAATAGAGTGTCCTGCCATCCTCTCTCATATATTTTATCTCTAAGATATGTTTTTCCAAAAAAGAACAAAAAAGAACTTAATTAACATCATTTCTTCATGTTATAGTCCCACAATGACATAGGTGCTCTGAGTATGCAGTGTGGCAAAACATTTTCTGTATAAGGGATTGCTTCCTGCAAAAGTGCATAGCTCTCAAAAGGTAGACAAGGGAGAGCAAAAACAGGAAGTGGGGGGCGTTTGAAGTGGAAAGTAAGAGGGCAGGAAGGGGATCAATGGTATAGAAAACAGAGACAGAATAGGACAGTCTTGAGTTAAGAGCAGCTGTGATTGAATTACCAAGGAGACTAGGTGGAAATGCTGAAGCAAATGAGTAACTAATTATCCAACAGAGATTAAGTTTTAAACCAGAAAAGACTGAGTCATTTCAGAGAGAAAGTGTAAGTAATTCCCTCCTCCGGAGGACCTGGGGACACACAAGCAGGTGGGGAATCAGTTATAGAGAGATGAAGTTATTATTTTTTGCACAGATGACTCACAGATCTGCAAGAAGGCTCTAACCCCCATAGAATTTCCAAATGACGTCAAAGCTGCTCACATGTCCTCTGTTAAATTCCCCTTAATCTGCAGCGGAATGCCAGATAATGGGAGTTTCATCTTATATTGTCAGCTATTAAATGAAAAGCAATGATTCATGGACCAATACATATAGAAGAAACTGAGTTCAATAAAAAGAAATGGGTGACTAATTGTAGCCCCTTTTAAAATCTCTCATATGTATATAATGCATTCTGATCACCCCTCCCCTTCTGTTTTTCTCCCTCCAGCTCTGTCGGTCCTCCTTTTCCCTCACAAGCGTTTCCCCCCACACGTTCATGTCTTTTTGTTCTGTGACTCACTGAGTTTAACTGAGGCTGTCTGTGTCAACGTAGGGTTTGAACTATTCATTGGAGCCTTGTGCACACACAATTGAAGGCAATGCTGTCTCCTCTCCCAGAGTCTGTCAGTAGCCAATAGTTCAGCACAAAGGGGCGGAACCTTCCTTTAGCTTTATTTCTGTAGCTGTGATAAAATATCCTGACAAAAAGCAATTTAGGGGAGAAAGGTTTCTTTTAGCTCACAATCCCAGATTACTGCAGGGAGGTCAAAGCAACAGGAACTTGAAGCGACACTTCAAATTCATAGTCAAGAGCAGAAAGAAATGAATTATGCATGCCTGCTTGTGCTCAGTCACCTTGCTATAGTCAACTGTTTGCAAAGCAGGGAATGGTGCCATCCACACCGTCTGCATCTTCCACACTTACGGCAGTCAAGACAATTCCCTACAGACATGCCCAGAGGCCACCCTCTTCTAGAGGATCCTTCAGCAAGACTCTTTGCAGGCGAGTCTACATTGTGTCAAGTTAACCGTTAAAACTAACCATCACAGGTCCCATGTGTCCCTCTCTCATCCATGACTGACTGTTGACAGGGCCAGTCTGGTGCAGGCCCAGTGCCAGTAAATGCAGCTGCTGTGAGTTCCTGCTATTGCAAGGGTTCTTAGCATCATTGTTGACTGCTATTATGTCTCTTCCAAGGGGGGATAAGCAAATTAAGTTTTTCAACCTCACTTGCCAGGGAATTAGTTGTTCACAAGATGCATATTAATAGCTTATTGACCTACTAGTCCCTGAAAATTTGGGGGAAAGAAAGCTTTCTTCTGTAAAACAGTTCACAGAAGTGCTAGGGCACAGTCTGAACAAAATAAAAAAATTCCAGAACCAATAAAATAGCTCAGTTCAACCAAGACTTAGAACCCATATGGTGAAAGGAGAGAGCTAACTCCTAGAAGTTGGCTTCTGAGCTCAACATGCATATCATAGAATAAGCAGGATGTACATGTACATGCATCCACATGTGCACACACACACTATATCTATATCTACATCTATATCTATATAATTAAGGAACTTAAAAAATAAGCTACTTCTTGGAGTTATTTTTATTTTGTTTTGTTTTGCTTTCAGGGGTAGTAGATAATCCTCTGACTTACATAAGTATAGTTTCTTTCCATGATGCAATAGCATATCTAGATGTGAACAGGGCTTATGCTGAGTCTAACCCAACATTTCTAAAATGAATCAAGAGGGTAAACAGTAGGGGTCCTCCAAGCAGCAAGGAGACCCTCTGGGCCTTCAGAGGGTCAAAACTTTGCAGCTAAACATGGTCAGATGGGACTAGAGGGATAATAGCTGAGAGTTAGTAGCACTTGCTGCTTTTGGTAAGGATCCGGGTTTGACTCCCAGAACTAGCATCGCAGCTCATAATCCTTTATAACTCCACTTCTGTGGGATCATGTGACATTATCTGTCCTCTGTAGGCACCAGGCATGTACATGATGCTCATACACAGATGCAGCCACTTACACACAAACTGAAGTCAATCTTTTAATAAAACCAATAAAAATAAACAAAAATAGTTAGGCATTTTGCCAATAGTCTCTAGTTAGTAAGCCAGAAGGGGTGGAGATATCCATATAATAAAAAGTGACAAGAAGTTTGCTGGTTCTACAGTGAAGGAGTATGATTTTGGGGAATATTTTAATTTTTTGCTGTAAGAATTGTACTGCATTCCAAAAGTTTTAACAGAATTCTAGGTGTTGGCAGACTTTCAGAAACAGAAAATTGGGAGCTGGCAAGATGGTAAAGGTGCTGGCTGATCAAGTGACTAGACAATGAACCGGTGACTGGAGTTCCATCCCTAGGACCCACGTAAAGGTTTGGAAAGGGAGAATAGATTACACACAGTTACCCTCTCTCCTCCAAACATGTGTGTCCGAAGAGTGCACACACACAAGCCTTTCACAAAATAAACATTGTTAAAATGCTACCGTATCACACATCTATGACCTTGGACACCCACATATTATTTGGGAAGTAGTGATTACTCTGAAGCCTTTTTTTACTATCACTTCCCAAGTGAGGCATGTTTTCTGGAACAGGTAAAGTTTATCAGAACTTCAAATACTGAGAAATTTGGGTGACAGAGTGTTAAGTTAGTGAAGAGGGTCTGTTTGAACTATGCTTGCTGCTCTCTGATTTTTTTCTGTGTGTAATTTTCTTTGACATTTAATTGAAAGCATTATATTTTTTACTAAGCATCCCATTTGAGCCCTTGGTGGTCACTTAGGGTATACTGCTTTGCCACCAGGCACTCATCCTTAGCTAGGATTCTTTGGGAGATGCACCATTTGGCACTGTCTGCTATGCTTGCCTATTGATCTTGTGGTTCTTGGGGAAGCAGTGTCTCGTTCATATTTTCACATCCTCTCTTATAATGAAGGCTCTTTGGCTTCCCATGGTTTTGTGGCTGTGAAATCAATTATTACTTCAGTAGCACTGACAGGGTACTATATTTGTGAAAAGAAAATTGAAAAAAAATGATTACCTGATGGATGAGAAATGGTTTTGACATTTAAAAAACAGTAAAACACTTCCCTGTATCTCTCCTAAATTACATGTGATGTTGACATTAGCATTTAGGTAATTCACTCAATTGTGGCAAGTATCCTGCATTAATTCTTAACAGCAGTACAAACTATTACAATGGGGGAATAATAGAATATCCATTCAAAGGGCTTCATTTAAGCTTTCTTCTGCTCTACACATCATATCAGCCCCATAATAATTAACTAAGTTTTCTGTAGTTCTGCTGCAGCAACTCCCAAGGTGAACATAATAGGAATTGCAGCAGACTCATCCAAGACAATAGCCCTTAGTCCAAAAGGTTGTGTTCATCCAGGAAAGTCTTAGCAGACAACATTGAACTAAAAAGGGTCAGCTTTTGCTTTTTCTTCCTTTTCTTTTTAAATTTTAGGCAACAAGGTACACATATTCCCTTAATTAACTGAAAGCAATTTTGATAAAGAGAAACAGAATGTAAGTCTTTAATCAGTGATAACCTTAACATAAAATTATAATAAAAGCAGATGAAGATACTACTCTGCTGAAGTCTAATGAACAAGAGAAACCAACACAAATGCATTTAATGCAAATGTGTATTCACTTTTCATTTATCTTAGATCAAAATTAGAGAGTTCTCCATTATCCCATCAAAGTATGTGATTTATGAAAGAAACTCAACTGAACATCATTAAAACTGATTACTCTTAGATGCTGACCCATATGCGAGTGGACAGTGCTGATTGTGATGTTAGAGAAAGCCTCCAACGATAAGTGTGATAGTACAGTTCTGTGGTGTTGCTAAATAGGTGAAAGTAGAGGTCCTTAGTACAACTGCAGCTGCTGACCTGACATACAGACCAAATGGAAGCTAAGTGGGCATATATATTTCTTTCTGCTTGTAGCAATCTAGCAACAGCTCTCAGATGGGTATTGCCCTCAAGCTACACGAGCTGTGTAATTTCCTTGTTGAGGATTCTGAACCCTAAGGTCTCATGCAGAAGCAGTGAGGCAGAAGGGAGAACATAGCATTGAGGAGAAGAAAAGAAGTGGTTCACTGGACACACTTCCACAAACATTCCCAAGCCCACTACAATAATCTCTGTATTTTTCTCTGCTTGCTGCATTCAGTATCCTCTCCATCTCCCAGAACTTCACTCTGGATGTTGCTTCATCCATGACCTTACTCAGTCTTCTATGGCATCTCTACCTTCCTCCTTCACTTTTACCTCTCAGAGCTTTTCAACACATAAAAGTTTCAGTCTGTGTACTGCTTCATCCTTCCTCTCTGCTTATCTCCCTGATCAAAGAGAGGGGAAACACACCCCTTACTTTCTTCAACTCCCCTTAGAGCCTAATCCCCTTCTAATCGCAATCCTACAGCCCTGTTTTTTGATAAGGTAGACTTACATCTCTTCTCCAAGGCCACCATCCTTTATCAGTTCTCCACCCAATTTGACATCTCAGAAGCATGTGATAACTGCTTCAAAATTTCTCCACATACATAATTCCATCGTGACTTCTCCTGATTCTAGCTACTTCTCAAATCCCTTCTCTGCCTTTTGCCATCTGCATGTGCGCATGTTTAAGAATGTACAGATCTTGCTTCCCCTTGCCTTCTGAAATGTTTTTCCTGTGGCTATTTCACCACAGCTGGCCCTAAACTCCTATGTTCACACAATTCTCCTGCCTTAGGTCCCAGCTACCTGGGTCTATAACACTACTACACCTGGCTTATGACATAATGCTTTTATAAAACATATTTTTATATACATAACATAATCATCTTTCAGATTAAGCTGTTTATCCACTTTAGCCTGCTATATACAAACCCATTATGAGGAGATTCCAGTCTTTGCTGATTACTCCATTAAGTAATCCATTGGGATACATGTTTCCGATTTAAAACAATTACCTCAATGAAAATTGCATAAACAGAACGTGCTATCAAAGAAGAAAATCATCATTTGATTCTCCTGAAATTAAAACAGCCCTCCCCAACTCAGCCAACTCATCTTCTGGGACATAACAGGCTTTTTCTCCTAAGTAACTTTTCCACATAAATCAAGCAATTATCTCCCTAAAGGATTTTCCCCTAGTGTGAGAGTCAATCAGTGCTTTGATTAGCAATCTGTCTTTGCTTCACTGACTGCTTGGTTTGTTCTAACTTAAGATTCGTTTTTAAAACAAACTTTTTTTTTCCTTTGGAGTAATTTTGTACTTAGAGACACTGCATCTTTCTACATTTCTATCATCCAAGTACCCTAAATGTTAACACCATGCTTTATGCACTCGTCAAAGCCAACAAATTAACACTGGCAGATTATTATTATTAATTCAACTATAGGCTTTACTCACATTTAACTAGCTTTTCTTTTTAACATAATGCCTTCTTTTTTGGATTCCAAATTCAATTCAGGAGCGCACATTACACATTTATCATGCTGTTTAAATAAATAGTCTATTAATACTGAATAACGCCAGATAATTCCTGTCGAATGTGTTCATCAAACTGGAGGAAGGTGAGAAAACCCAGGCAAAATGGAATTTAGGCCTGTTATCCAAATGAGCAACATCAGATGGGAAAAATACTTTTCAGTCTCCCTCCCCACCAGCATTATCAAACCTTCTCTAGTTTTGTCTTTCATGGAAAGTTAACATGTCTGGTTGTGCCTCTACTGATAATCGGGATTCATTGTCAAATTAAAACCAGAGCATTCCAACTCACTCCTGCCTTAATAAAAACTCTAACTTACAGGACCTATTCTTCATGGACCTGAGGATCTGCATATTTACACACACACACACACACACACACACACACACACACACGCACGCGCGTGCGCGCGCAATCAGAATATACAACCGGGTCTAAAACACATTGAATTAAACACTCTGAATGTTTCCTTGCTTTTGAAGGCAAAGGGGACCTTGAGACGTGCCATGTACCAGAAGAGATAGAGGAATCCTTCTGTGGCAGCAAGCCTGGTGCTTTGTGAAATCCCCAAGACTGTCAGAGTTAAGAGATGATTCCCACTTCTCGGGCTTTTGTAGCGTGAATACTGGGCAATGCATATTTTAGCCCACGTAGTGGAAAAACTGCATTCTATTTAATTCGTTTTATGGAAAGTAGTGGAAGAGGACAATGGAGAGAAATACAGTTTTACAACGACGTCGGCACCTGAGTAAATGACACCTTATCTTTGTTGTGTTTGAAGTTTCTGCTTCAGTTACTTTTCATTCTCTACCTGGAAGTGCAGAAAAATGAGAATGTGATGATTTCACACGATATGCTTATTCAATCGTGCTCCTTCACCCACACGATGGGTTTTTAGAAACCTTCTCAATCATATTCCAGTAAGCAGAACATAACAAAGCAATATTAGCAAATTGATTTTGTCCATGA
>NC_067495.1:131058906-131075592 GCF_947179515.1 Apodemus sylvaticus
CATGGCAATAGGACCTCATATAACTTGTGAAATATATCAGTATCATTGGAAAGTGAACATGGCAATATTCAAAATCTGAAATATTTCAATGTATGAAAATTTTTAAATATTGAAAACATACTAACATTTTTAAATATTGGAAAAAAGGTTTTGAAGGGAAATTATAAGTCAGGTTTTATTTTCTTTATGTCTTTGTTTTGTCTTCATCAATTGAAGGTTTGGGAACTAGTATACAAAAAAATCTTTTGTGGGAACTGGATATAAAATTTAAAGTACAATCATTAAAATAACAGTCTCCCTTTCTCTTTCTCTGAGAGACAGGGTCTCGGATACCCCACACTGTCCACGATTTTGCTGTGTAGCCACAGATGACTTAAGTTCAATTTCTTTTTGAGAGCATGCTTGTATATATGTGCACACATGTGCATATGTTTATGTAAGTGACATGGGTACTTTTGTGTCTTGAGTATGAAGCTCAGAGGATAATTTGTGGTTTCTGAGGTTCTTGCTGCCTTCCTTTTTCCTTTCCTTTCCTTTCCTTTCCTTTCCTTTCCTTTCCTTTCCTTTCCTTTCCTTTCCTTTCCTTTCCTTTCCTTTCCTTTCCTTTCTTGTCTTTCTTCTTTTCTTGTTTTAAGATAAAGTCTCTTACAGGTGAGAAATTTGCCACATAAGCTAGTACTAGTGAACAGTGAGCCCCAAAGGTCCTCCTGTCTCCATCTTCCCCATTCTAGGATTACAAGCATATGTTACCAGCTTAGAGTGTTTTTTTTTCTGTTTTGTTTTTGTTTGTTCATTTTTTCTTTTATGTATAGATTCTCAGCATCCAAATCAGAGCTATCTCCTTAGGAGATTCTTCTCCTTAGAAGTTCTGACCCTGAAGTTCTGATCCTACTGCTTCCACCTGTCAAGTGCTGAGATTTGAAGTGTGTTCTACCACCCCTGGCTCATGGTGGTGCCAGGGATCAAACCCAAGGCTTCATGCATACTAGGAAGCACTATGCCAACTGACTACACCCCTGGGCCTAAATAACGTGTATTCTATACTTTATGGGTGTGTCTTTAGCCATCTCAATTTTGTATGTGGAAAAGAAATTCAGGTTGGCCATTTTGCTTTAAGTGGTGAACTTCAATGTTTTCTTCAGCAACTAAGAAGTTTTAATTTTCTCTATGGTAAGAATTTACTGTAACATTGAAGACACTGGCCAATTATGCAATGGATTTGGGCTTTAGGATTACAATCTGCAATGAAGTTTGTTGAATGAGGTTTTTGGTTTTTGGTTTTTCAAGACAGGGTTACTCTGTATAGCCCCGGCTGTCCTGGACCTCACTCTTTAGTCCAGGCTGGTCTCAAACTCAGAAATCCACCTGCCTCTGCCTCCCAAGTGCTGGGATTGTAGGCGTGCGCCACCATGCCTGGCTGTATTTTTTTTCTTTATTTTAGATACTAGTAATAGGGATTTAGATATAATAACTTAAATTCCCGGAATGTGTGGAATACTGGAATAACTGTGTACAAAATCTCTGTATCTCAGGTTCTTAAGTTAGGAGTTTTATATAACATATAGTCATTTGTATTTATAATTATTTTTTCTAGGCTAAAAATTTCACATCAATTAAGCTGTCCAGGGGTCCAAGATCTGAAGGACACTTTGAAACACTGGGGAAGATTTTGTTCCCAATACTGCCACACTGGTTTCAATCTCTTAGTAAACTGGGGTATAGAAACAAACAACTACATTCATATTAAGTATTTGTCAAAATGCATCCCAGATTCCCAACTGTTGGAATAATGGCCATCCTTATAGAAGGCACAGCCATGGAGGTTTGCATATTCCTTATATCAACGCACAGGTACTAGGGACTATATGTAAGCTGGCACCATGACTAACAGGGACTTGTGCATTGATCTTCTAATTCCCATGATGTTCTTTATTTCAGGAGGCCAGTGTTCTGCTTTGCCAGATGCCCTGTAATGTTGGACTGCACCTTGATACTACTATCCCCAAAGTCGATTTCCAGGAATTTGTGTCAATTGTTAATAGGATTCTGATCTCTAATTTCTTCCCCATGCACTCATTTTTTGAAATACTTCAGATCTACCCCAAATTCTAACATTGTAAATGGAATCACTCTAAGAGGTAATTCTGTAGGTCTTGACAATACAGTTTGTTTTGTTTATGTATTTTATTGGCATTTTGAAATTATAAAGAAAAGAAGGAAAATCCTTTTCTTTAAAATAAATTGGCTATGTATTATCAAGTGGAATATCTCTGAAGAGCTCATAGGATATAGGATCATTGATATGGAAATGATTTAATTACTTAGCCTGCATGCAAATATAGTGACAACTTAAATTATCTTCCTTACATGGCCCCAGAGTTAATTCATTCTTTAAGTCTATTGTGTTTACTCTAGCATACCAACATTAGAGTTTATTATTGCTAAATACACCATATACCATTTGGATTGCAATTTTGTGACCAATCTTGCCCCTTCTATTAATATTTAGAACAATGTACCACTTCTGTTGACATGACCAATGGAAAGCAGTTGCCCGATGCCCCGTGAGGTTCACTGATCTTCTCCATCTACACTATAAACCGGATATCACTGCTCTTATGACTAGCTGGAACGGCTTGTTGTAGACTTGGTCTTGGAAACTGTAGGTATACATAACGCTAGTCTTTAGGATGTGGAATATGGTTTTAGGAAGGAATCATGTACCTGTCCCCATCTGGAGTTTTCAATAGCAAGGTACTATTGAAACTATGGGAAATTAAGATTAGATAGGCACATTGAATTTCCAATAACTTGAGATAATTGCTCCCCTAAAGTTCTCATAGGTGTTAGAACTCAAGGGAAAGAATGACTACACCAGAGGAAATGAAAATGCCACTTATTGCTTCCACATAATCAGTTTTTCAGTTTAGGTGCAATCTAGTGTGTTGCTCATGTTCAATATTAACTATTAGCCCAAAATGTTCTGAATTTCTAAGAATCACAGGCATTCTATAGAAACCATGAACTTCACCTAGAACAGCCTTTGTGCTTTGCCTCTTGGTTAGTTTTAGATCAGACAATGTGAGTTATTTTTTCATTGCTTATAATTTGTGCTTACACAGGGAATCCTGAAGTTTTACATATGGAAAATGATAAAAAAAATGTATGCTGTGTGATAGTAGTGCTCTCAGGCTGAATACCCTGCGAAATAGGCATCCTTTCCTCTTAAACACACATCTTGTATTTTCTATATGACTAGGTCCCTTGGTTAATAAGGAAAATAAAAACACTTTGTTTGATATTTATCACCTCACCCTAGTTGAACCCAATTTAATATTGGCCTATTAATTTTAGGGTTTATAATTCAATCACAGGACTAAATAACAGCCTACTAAGTTGCCTTAATGTCTATTACAGAGAACATTATCTAAAATACCTATTGTTGGGTTTTCCTTAGCTGCTCTTGTTTTAGGCTTTTAAATAATATTTGGGTTTTGTTTTAAATTTTATTTTATAATAAAATACCTAATTAACTTTTCTAGTGATGTGTTCATTGCCATAAAGTTTCCACTCACATATTATTCTATTATCCAAAATAAAATGAGAATAATCAAAGAACTCAGCAATCCTGCCAAGTACAACATTTCCAGCATTCTAGGGCAAAGAATTGGTGGCAGGATTCAGGGCCAGGCTAGGATGGAGATTCTCCCACCTTTTAAGCTAAGAAAAAGTAGAATAGGAGGAACTCTCATTGGTGAGAAAGCATTCTAAGAAGTAGGGAAGGAACACAAGGGAGTCCAGATGGAAACCAACAAGCAAGCTAAGGAAGCTATTGTCTGGTAAAGAGATTCCCAGCAACAGATAGAAATCAGGATCACTAAACACACATTTCCAATGAATAGATGCTGTACTATCATCACATTTAAGACCATTTATACATCATATATTGTCCATCTTCTACATTTTCCCAAACATACAAAAACCAGATTTCATAGCTTTAAAAATAAATTCATTTTAATTTATTATTGTATGTATATGGAAATTTTGCCTGCATGTATGTATGGCTGTGTTTCACATGCATGCAGGGCCTACTGAGGTCAGAAGGGGGAACTGGATCCCCTGTAACTGGAGTTAGAGACAGTTGAGCTGCCGTGTGGGTACTGGGAATAGGACCTGGGTCCTCTGGAAAAGCAGCAAGTGTTTGCAACGGCTGAGACATTATTCTAGCCCCATGTAGCCTTTATTTTTCCCAAAAAAGAATATAAGGTGACTTTTTGAAGGATTGGAACCACTGTCCCAATAGCCACTTTATCTTCTTTTAAAATGTATTCCTTTTATTTTATTTTTATTTATTTATTTTTATTTATTTATTTTCTATATTCTTTGTTTACATTCCAAATGCTTTCCTCTTTCCCAGTTCCCCCCTCCCCATAAGTCCCATAAGCCCTCTTCTCTCCACCCATTCCCCAATCACCCCCTCACATTTCTCTGTCCTGGCAATCCCCTATAATGCTGGATCAAGCCTTACCAGGACCAGGACCCTCTCCTTCCTTCTTCTTGGGGATGATTTGATATGTGAATTGTGTCTTGGGTATTCAGGGCTTCTGGGCTAATATCCACTTATCAGTGACCGCATTCCATGTGTATTCTTTTGTGATTGGGTTGCCTCACTTAGAATGATATTTTCCAATTCCAACCATTTGCCTAAAAATTTCATGAATTCATTGTTTTTAATTGCTGGATAGTATTCCTTTGTGTAATTATACCACATTTTCTGTATCCATTCCTCCATTGAGGGACATCTGGGTTCTTTCCAGCTTCTGGCTATTATAAACAAGGCTGCTATGAACATAGTGGAGCATGAGTCCTTATTGCATGCCCGGAAATTCTCTGGGTATATGCCCAGGAGAGGTATAGCAGGGGGTACAGAGCTAAACAAAGAATTTTCACCTGAAGAACTTCGGATGGCTGAGAAGCACCTTAAGAAATGTTCAACATCATTAGTCATTAGGGAAATGCAAATCAAACCAACCCTGAGATTTCACCTTACACAAGCCAGAATGGCTAAGGTTAAAAACTCAGGAGACAGCAGGTGTTGGCGAGGATGTGCAGAAGGAGGAACACTCCTCCACTGCTGGTGGGGTTGCAAGTTGGTACAACCACTCTGGAAATCAGTATGGCGGTTCCTCAGAAAACTGGGCATGACACTTCCGGAGGATCCTGTTAAAATATACTCTTAATTGACAAAAACAATTAGACTAAAAGTTACTAGTCTAATACTACTGAAAGATAGTAGTCTAATATCTTCTCATGAATGGTGATGCCTACTTCTATTTGAGTTACTGGAGTGAACTTAGGTTCTGCATTTAATGGTGGACCATTAGGATGTGTGACAGAAAATCGTGTCTGTGCATTCTTCATGATTTCAGTGGGCATGCCTCTCCATCCTCCACAAGAGCATTCATCAGTATCTTTTTTTGTCAAGAGAAAAAAAAGGAATTTCCTCGTGGGAGAGCTACCAAAATAACATCACTTGAGGGTTAGATTATTAATGAGACCAAGAAGAGCACATTTTATTCTAAATTCTCCTGTCCAGATCCATGAAATTCATACCTATATTCCATAGTCTGGTGAAGGAAGACCAATAGGCTGTATGTATCACTAGGTTAATATTCACTTCCTTTTGGGCTGAAAAGAAAGTCTTAATGCCACAAACTAGCATATGAGTCACTTTAACTCAATAGTGTGAATTGCCACATGAAGAAACAGAGAAACATTTTGATGGGTGACAAAGGACCCACATCAATATTTGAACAAGATCTGAGTAACATTCAACTCTCCTGACATCTAATCTAATATCTGTTTTTTTTTTAAAGTCTGCTTTTCAAAACCTCACATGACACGTGTAATCTCTAGTACCATCAGATAGAAACATCATATCATTCTTTCCTTGTAGCTGTGGTTCTCAAGCAGCAAGCCTTGTACTAACATACATTCTATCCTAGCCAAATCATCAGAGAATTGATATTTACATCCACAGTTTAGATATATAATGTCAATAGATTTCAATCTTGCTGTTCCTTCTTGGGACATGAGTACCAACTAGCAGGAAGTGCTGGACCGTTTAAAGGAAAACATCATGTACCACAAGCAGTTTGAAGCCATGGCAACTTAGATCTGCTGAGATGGCACCACACTAAGTGGCATGGGAAGTGAGGCTCTAAATACAATTCTGTTTCCCATTTATGATCTCCCTTACATACTCAAGCTAGGCAGAGGTCACCTACCTCTTACTGTATCATCCAATCAGACTGTGCCTGTAGACTGTTCTAGTCTAGAAATTCCCCTGAAGAATTTGATCAAGGGATAAATTTGGAAAGCTGCAGAGAAGAAACAGATCAGTCCTTCAAATTATCAAGTAGCTTTCCTCCAGGATAGTAGTCATTATAGGAATAAGAACACGTAGTTCTAATTTTATAAGTACAGTATAAAATCATAAAATCCTTGACTGTCCATGAGTGAGTCCAAACAAAACTGTATCGTGAGTTGTTTGAACGTTTGTGCACTCATCTGAGCAAGGAAGACCTATGTGTAGCAATGTGCTCATGGGATCATGAATCTTCTATTAAACACTCACAGGAGTCTAGTCACATGTCTCTTCCCCCTCAGTCCTGACTCATCCCTGCAATTTCAAATACCACTGTACACAGAATGAAATGGAATTATTTCCTACTCTCTAGGGGAACTGCATCCCCCACTCCCAAGAGTGGTGTAGGCTGACCATTTTGAATACTGGGTGTTTGTATGTCAGCAAGTACCTATATTCATTTCAGCTTCCTGAAGCATTTATGAACATAGGTTAGTCATATTTCAGCCACAATATGGGAGATAAGACAGCCAGGGGATCTCATAGGTAGGTTGTGAGTAATAAATAATGAAAAAGCACTTTGCAAAATATGAAGTATGATCCTAATGCTCAATAGCATCAGATACTTTACTTTACCATTAGCCTACTTTATCACAAGCTGCCTCGAAGGGAGGCAAATGCTAGACATCATCAGCCCAGCCTCCAGTTATGGATTAGGTCACAGAGAGCAGAGTAAATCTGGCTGTAACTGTTTCATCTGAAATGAAACCTGGTCATTAAATTTTTCAAGAAGGCACCTCATTCTTGGGGGGTCTCATGACCCCCATTAACTGTTCGAAACTAAACTTTTTTAATAAGATAAAAGCTGATTTAATCTATTCTTTCCATCTGCAAAAATAGCACTAACAATATATTGATTTTTTTTGCCTTCATAAAGAAGGCTGCTTATTACCAGATATTCAAGCCTAGGACAGTCTAATAAACAGAACATAGAGTTAGAATTCTAAATAAGGGCTCCAAACCAGCAATTCATTTTCCTGTTTCAAACTTCAGAAATTAGCCCCTTTTCATACTGGCCTGTAACTGATAACTGAAATGTAATTATACACACAAGGCTGACACCATAGAAAAATGGAGTAAAAGTAGCCCAGGACTGTTGCTAGTTGGTAGAGTATTTGCCTGGAATGTTTAAAATTCTAGTAGTTTTCATACCCTACATTGGTCACCTGTGGTGTAGAACTCAGGGAGGCAGGAGCATCAGAAGTTTAAGGTCATCCTTAGTGGATCTTGTGAAAAGAAGAAAGAATGGAAAGGAGGGAGGAAGGGAGGGAGGGATGGAAGAGGGGATAGAGGGAAGAAAAGGGGAGGGAAGAAAAAAAGGAGGGAGGAAATGAGAGGAATCAAGAGTAGACAAAAAGTGGTACAAGCCTGAAGTTTCTGAAAAACATCCTTTCTTGTGAGCCAGAACATATAGCATGAATAATCCAAGTTCTCTGCTGCCTTTTATGAATTTAAGCTCAAATGAGCTGACAAATATGTATGATATGAAGAAATGGTAAGCATCCTATGAAGTATTGTATGTAGAAACTGTCCCCATTCCTTTCTCTGCACCTCCATCTACCTCACTCCCACAAAGTTGAGAAGCATCCCTGCCTCAAAGAAGTGCTCACAGTAAATTTCGCATTTACTGAAAGTCACTACCTAGGGTTCCTCTGCCTTCCTTTAAAATGAAAGCACTTCTTACATAGTCACACATGTTCGAGTAGAATGTTGAGTTGTCTAGGGATGGCTTCAGGATAATGGTGGCAAGAAAGGAGAGGATGTAGAAACCAAATCCCATTGGTCAGGGCTTGGTAACTGTTGTAATAAGTGATGGCTACATGAAGTTTAATGGAATTGCTTTGCACCTTCATGTGTTTGAACATTTCCATGAGGAGTTTATAAACTGCAAACTGCCTTGGAGATCAATATTTTAATCAAGTTATCATGAGTAACATGAAGTGACTTATTACACTCACTTTTCTCTGGAGAGCAGGAAGACAAACCAATACTTTGCTCTGCCTTCGGAAAGAAGAAGAAAGAAGGATCACAGGCCCTAGAGACTTGTTTGTCACCAGCCTCACCTCCATTTCCAGCCAGGCCTGTAGAATCTAATAACTGAAGATATGCCATTCATGAGAAAAGAGCCTGGTGGGGTTGGAGAGATAGCTCAGTGGTTAAGAGCACTGACTGCTCTTCCAGAAATCCTGAGTTCAATTCCCAGTGACCACATGGTGGCTCACAACCATCTGTAAAGGTATCTGATGCCCTCTTCTGGTGTGTCTGGAAACAACTACAGTGTACTCATATAAATAAATCTTAAAAAATAGAAAAAGAAAAAGGAAGACTATGCTATCTCTTAAATGATTATAAGTACATCTGGGTACAAGTACACAGGCAACTCCAGTAGCCTTGTAAAAGAGTCTCCAAAGACTCACATCTCTAATCATTAATAAGAATGATGGCTATCGGAAATTGTTAACTAGAATCTCCTGGATGGCAGGCCTCTGGTTGTGCCTGTGGGGCGTTATCTTGATTGCAGTGAGGCGAGAACTCCCGACCGAGGGAGGTGAACAACACACACAAATTCAACCCTCTGTTGCCTGACTGAATGTGATCTGACAAGCTGCTTCAAGCTCCTGCTACCTTGATGTGCCTACCACAATGGACTGTGTCGTGGAACTGAGTGCCATACTAAATCCTTCCTCCATTACATTGGTTTGTCAGAGTTCTAATTACAGCAACAGAAAAAGGGACAAATACAATAAAATTATCACATGCAGCTGATACTGCACAGTGGGAGAAGAATGGCTAGTATCCTCACAGTGTACACCTTAATCCATTCTGTTTACCATTTCAGAATCTCCCTAATTTTAAGGCTCAAATGGTCATAAATAGATGTGAGTCAGTTGTCTCCTCCAAAATCTAATCACCTCTTCCTTTTCCCTTTGATTTTTCTCTACTGGAGCATTTGAAAAGCTAAACACATATTTACTAGAACATCTGACAGCTATCTCTAGCCATGTGCAAAATGTGTTGTCTGGGGACAACAATGAACAATGAAGAAGCAACAGGATAATGTGCTAAGGCAGAGCTCGATGACTGCAAAAGCACGACTCCTCATGGCTCAACCGTGCCAGAGCAGTGCAAACAGGATGATTCTTAATAGTACCTGCTGCGAGAAGTCTGTCCTACCTTACCATTCACTTGGGTGTTCAGTTATGTGCAGCCAAATATACTTCTGGTCCAGGAAGGATTAACATCACTCTAAGCAGACAAAAACCTAAAATGTGGTGTGTGTGTGTGTGTGTGTGTGTGTGTGTGTGTGTGAATGTGTATGTGTGCTGCTAAAATCTTCACAAATAGTTTTTTGAAAGACAAAAAGACTGGTTTTGTGTTTGTATTTACCGTGTTCGCTATGGGTCAGTATAAAAGGCTATGGTTGGAATCTGAAATGCTCCCCACTTATCTGTGGGTCTAAGAATAAATACTAAAATATATCAATTTAGGGAAATAGCAGCAGCAGGTTCTCCTCTAGGGTCTCTGACGTCTACTCCCATGAGTACTTAAATAGGTTTGTGGTGCTCATTCTGAGTTCCTTCCCATTGAGTGGGCCTTAAGTCCAGCTGTTGGTTAGCCTCCAAATATAACGGATGCTCTTACACCATTAGGGCTCTTGCCAGGTCATCAATACCGTGCTTCATAAGCCTTACAGGTAGATGGGACTGATTGTTTTTCTCCGTCGGCTTTTGATACTATGAGAGCCAGGTCTCAGACAGGAAGCTTCCAGGTCTATTCTAGTTAGATTCCTATAAGTCCTGTGTCTAGGGTGTGTGATGTCCTAAGCAATAGGTCCTTACTTTCAAGTTTTGGAAAGCAACCAAGGCCAGTGTCAGTAACCCTAGTTTTCCTCAGTAATCAGGTGCATTAGAATTCTGAGGTAGCAACAACTTGGGAAAAGAAGCTTTGATAATTCCACCTTAACTCAAAACTTGGCCCCCTAACCTATAATCATAATGCACAGGTGCTCCTTATTTAATCCTCATTTAAAATGTAAGACTATGCCTGGCATCTTTGCATAGGTTAGCTCAGTTACTTGACACATTTATTCTATAATGATGAAATAGGGTTTTTAAAAATATGTTTTGCAGCCAAGGAAACCATGGTTCCAAAATGAAATAAGCATTCAACTTAAGACAACTGCAGAATATATTCCTCATAAGGAGAAGAAACCTGTGGCGCTCTTCTCAAGGCAGCTCAACCAATCAGGGGTAGAGCCCGGGTCCAAGGGAGGCTTCTCTAGGTGACTGTTGTGTCCAGCCTGACTTGAAAGAATGGCTAATATGTTGGCTTATAGTAAAAAACAAACAGAGCAGCTTATTTCCCCCCTTTTATGGAAATCACAACAAGCCCTCAGAGACAGTATGTGAAAAGCACTATTAATTTTTACATCTATTCCTTAGACTCTGGAGTTTTCAATTTTCAGAGAAACAACTAAGATCCCTGACACTTCAGTTGCTCTTACAGATAATTGCTTGGAAAATGAAAAGGGCAAAAAGAAAATTAGAAGCCTCTAAAAGAGGAATCATAAAATCCTATAGAGAAGACAATCATTTTCAATAATGTTCCTGATCATTGCTAAAGAGAGTCTTTGCTTTGCAAACTTTTCATCTCCTGCTTCTTTCAGAACTTCGAATTCTCCCTTGGAATTATTAATATGATCCTGACTGCAAACCATACATTAGAGTGAGTCCCAAGCCTACAGGATTAAATGAAATATGTCTTATTACTCCCAGACTCCAGAGTGATTTTATAACTGGATCCTTTGTCTCTACCACGGGGCACCTGAAACAGGGCACTAAAACTTTACCAAGTAAGCACTCACCTTGAATGCATAATTGCCATAATTCCACAGAGAATTGGGAAATTTGCACATGCTGTAAGGGAAGGCTCTAAGTAGAAAAAGAGAAGTGAAGGTGAACACGAGGCAATTTTAAAATGTGATCCTTTAGGGAAAGGCAAACTAGAGGGTGTTACTGAGTGGAGGGTTCTATCTAATAAATGGAGAGACTTTGGAGACCGAAGGGACAGATGTAAAAGTGTACTGTGAGCAATGCAAAGAAGCAATCCGAAGCAAAAGTGACACATTACAGAATGAATCATGCCTACTCCTGCATAGAGGAGCTGAAGAACAATAGGATTTCAGTGTGTGTGTGTGTGTGTGTGTGTGTGTGTGTGTGTGTGCACGCGCACATGCGCGCACGCATGTGTGCCAGAGGTCAACCTCAGTACCATTGCGCCTCAGGTACTATACAGTTTTCGTTTCGACAGTTCCTCCCAACGGGACCTGGAGCTCACTGAGTAGACAAGAAAGGCTGGCCAGGGAGTCCCAGAGATCTGTCTCCGTCTTCCCAGTGCCACTAAGATTATGAGCTTTTATCATCAAGCCTGGCTTTTTTTATCATCAAGCCTGGCTTTTTTTTGTTCTTTTTATGCCTGGGTTTTGCCATTGAAACTCGGGCCCTTATGATTACTGGCAAGCACTTTACTGACTGCCTATCTCCCCAGTGTCAGGATGGCATTTTTAATGGAGGAGAGTGGGAAATTATGTGCCAGAAAAACAACTCAGAAGGCTCCCCCTCCCGAAAAGGCCAGTGCAGCAGCCAGCTCACCAAATTCCAGCTGAAAGAAAAGTATACATGACAGCTCATAAAAAGCAGACTGCCTGAGAAGCAACTAGTAGCAAAACACCCTGGAGGCAACTAGACACACAAGCCATTTACAGGAAGGTGCCCTCTACAGTAGGGGTGAGGAAATAATCCTATATACAGGCTGGGTATTGTGACACTCCATGAAGTTAGATGCTATCAATGAAATGCCCTTAAACTTCTAAATCACAAACTCCCCCTTATAGCATCTTGGAGACATTGTTTGGGACTTCAGAACACGTCAGCTGTTGGTGCTTTGCAGGATGTAAGTAAGGTATACCTGGTTTCTTTTTCTTTGTGGGTTATCCATGAGCAGCATGTAACAAACTTGTCAAAAGATACATAATTGTCATGACACATACATAAACAACTTATTTAAGACTTCACTATGGTAGGAAAAATTTGCTGTTAATATGTTTTCTCATCTCTTCCTGTTATAGCCCTGTATGTACTATCTTCTTTCCACAGAGTGAAAAGGTACCTACATATATGATTGCAAAACAGAGAACAGAAATTGTGTATCAGCAATGTCTCCACTTTCATATGTATGAATTTTTAATATAAAGCTTAGCTATGAAGCATGAGTATAAGTCAGAATATTTCAGTGAAGAACTTTCAGACACTCAACTTTGTAACAATTGGTATTTAATGCCTCTTAAAAGTTTGGAACAGGGCCGGGCAGTGGTGGCGCACGCCTGTAATCCCAGCACTCTGGGAGGCAGAGGCAGGCGAATTTCTGAGTTCGAGGCCAGCCTGGTCTACAGAGTGAGTTCCAGGACAGCCAGAGCTACACAGAGAAACCCTGTCTTGAAAAAAACCAAATCCAACAACCAAAAAAAAAAAAAGGTTTGGAATAATATCAGCAAATATTTTTAAAGAAGTGAATTTCTTACCCATATCTAGCTAAAACCTTTCCAAATAAACAAAAATACCCAAAACAATACAACCCCAACCCCACATTTACTCAAGTGAGGGTATAAGCTTTTATAGAAATTGGAAACAATTATATGGGTATTTTGAACCACAACCCACCTGGGTAGATGCTGATAAAGGGAGGCACAAGAATGTCCCCCATGCATGAGAGGACATGTTGTTGGCTTACCCAGTGGTAGCCAGTGGGCTACACGGAATCGAGGATGGCTATGATTGTAGCCCAACAAAAAATAGTAAACTTACACCTTACATTACTGTAAATTTATTATTAGGAGAGGTCAACTTGATCGTGTGACTCCTGAGCATGAACTTTGTCGATAACAGCATCATGTTGCAATATCAAAAGATTGGGCATGTCTGGCCCCTAAGCTATTACATAAGATACTTGTTCCCATGAAACACAGAGCCTGGTAGCAGTAGACATAGAACATAATCACAGGTATAGAAAACAACTGTTACATCAGAAGCTGAGCATGATCATGTACCCCTAATATTCCAGCACTTGGGAGATAGAGGCAGGAAGATTAGTAGTTCAAAGACACCCTTGGATATATAAGACCCTTAAAAATAAAAAGGTAACTGCCCTATCAGGCCAGTCCCTAGTATGTTCACTATCACCAGCTACTCTTTTGTAATGCAAATCAGCCAACCTTTTCTGTTGTTCTGTTCAAAAAAGAAAAAAGAAAAAAGAAACTGGGAAAGGGAGTGTATTAGTATAAAAAAGTTCTCAATAATAGAGTTTTAAAGCTTTGAGTTTTCTAATAAGCTTTCCTTATGTTTCATAAGTATGTAGCACTTATTTTGAAACTCTTAAGTGAAATATTCTCTGGGAAAGAAAAAGGAAAGATCAAGAGTGTTAGATAATACTATAAGAAGACCTAATCACCTTTAAATATTCAGGATTATGTTATTTGAAACATACCTGATATTGAGTCTTTCACATTACAGATAGACCTAGGATTGGAGAATGTGCATTTAAAAGTATTTCCCAAGAGTCAGAAAACATTTACAACATCAAATTGACAAAGTCATGATGATATTGAGGTGACTGTGCCAGTTAACAATATATATAGCCTGTTGGCTCTAAATTCATCTACACATGGTCTGTGGATAACAGCCAAAGTTCACAAGATTTCTATGTGCAATTTTGACTCTGGCCAGTAGAGGGCACTTGAGGGACACTGTGGAGGAAGCCGCTTTAGTTTCTGCCAATTGTGGAGTGGGTCAGCACTGTTGAAATGAGGATGTTTGAGGGAGACATATATAGACAGATGACTCAGAATGGACATACACCATGAAGATATAAGGTAAACAATATGATGTACTGAGCAAAGGTCAGTCAGATTTGAGTACTTGCTGAATGAACTGATAAAGTACCCACAATGACGTGGATGGAGGGTTTGCATAGGCAAAGCAACACATTTCCTCTCAGGAATCTACAGCTTTCTACTACTGAGTGTCTAACCTCCTGATGATGAGGTTGTGCATGAAGACATGGATATGGTATCTTTCCTCAGGAGGACCCGTAGGTCACCTAGTAGCAGACCTATCTTTAGAGGAAAAGGGAGTCAAAACACTTGTCCTCTTTTATTTGGATAACTGTGCACAGAAGAAATGTTTATCCTCCCTAGTAAAGATTGTTCTAGCCTCCTCATCTGTAGACTCACAGAATGCCTAATGTAACACTGTGACATTCCAAACAGCCTTATATCGCGTCACAGAATGCATCTCAGCAAGGGCAGTGCAGCAATGGCCTTCTATTCATGGCTATAACTAGTCTCATGGAATAATCCATTGCCCAGAAATAGCTCGTCCAGTTGAAATGTGGACTGCTCTATGGGAAACCTAGTCGCAGTGCCAATGCCTTACCTGGATTGTATTTAAATCTCATAAGATCCTATTTGTCCAGAAATCATAATATGATACCCTCTTCCTCATTCTCAGTTATGGATTAAAAACTCATATGTGGACAGCTCTACCTTCTAAAATTTTGATTTTCATTCTGTAGCTATTTTTGAGACTAGTTCCCAAGGTGAGACTGCTTCCATGTGAGAGTTCACAATAGAGGTTCCACTCTGCTGGAAGGAGATGGTGCCAACTACACATTTTTGTCCCGTTGTACCATTGAACAAACTGGCATTAAGAGAGGCTAATCTGGACCAAGAGATACAGCTCAGGAGGTTAAGCAATTGCTACCCAACCATGGGGATCAGAATTCACATTCCCAGCACTTAGGTAAAGCCACACATGACAACATGTATCTGTAATCCAAGTAGTGTGAAGATGGGAAGCAAAGTCAAGAGAATCCCCAGAAGCTGGTGGGCTAGCCCTGCATACACAGTAGAAAATAAGAGACCTTTCCTCAAACAAAGTAGAAGGTAAGAACTGACACATAAATGTGTCTTCTGACCTCCATATGCATGTGACCACACTAATAATCATGCATACACAAGTCACGTTTATTTTTTATTGTTTTAAAAGCTATTCACTATTTTTTACTTATGTGCATCCATGTGTTTATGCGACAAGTGCGTGGGTAGCCATATGGGCCAGAAGACGGCCTCAGATCCCCTGGAACTGGAGTTATAGGCAGTTTTCAACAGCCCAAAGCTGATGCTGGTGGAGGCACTCCAGTCCTCTGGGAGATGCAAGTGCTAGTAACTGCTCAACCACGTCTCCAGCTCCCAAGACAGACTAATCTACTAACTGGAGTGACTGACCTAATCACCAAAGAGAAATGGGGTTGATGTTACATGTTAGAATTATGGACATTTGAGGGGGCAACTTGGTAAGTGCCAGCCCAGTGAGAGACTCATCAAAAGGCTGTAAATGGTTTACATGTGTGTAACACCTCAGGTTTTCTTCTGACATCTACATGAATGCACATATATACTCGTGTGGCCCCCATGCATACCTCCACGGGCGAAAAATCCATAATTTTAAAAGAGACCTTAAATAACTTGTCGCAACTTGGAAACCATTCTAACCATACTATCTACAGGCATAACAAAAGAAAGGGAAATTTTCTGTTTTCCATTGGATGAAGGTTTAATGTAGGCTAGAAGGGAGCAGATGTTGGGGGACTGAGGTGAGTATGCACTGTAAATTGACAGGCAACCAAGGGGTGTTTTTATTTAGGCTCTGCTGATTTCTGAAGTGGTCAGTAAGAAGTTCCTCTGCATTCTGAACTTTGAAAAGGCTGAGACGGGGTGAAAGTTTAATGACTTGAGGGATGGATAGAAACCAGGCTCATCTAATCAAACAATGCTAGTTGGTATTTTTCTATAGTGCTCAGCAGGTACTAATGGTTCAGTTTTATTGACATCAAAGGCAATGGAAATTTAGAGTCTGACCTTGTTATAAGTAAACAAGGTATGTTTGTGTACGTGAGGGATGTATAAGTCATATGAGGGTTATTTGCTAGAAAACATTTGCGTGGGATGGCAGAGCTGGTGGTACATGCTTCCAATTCTTGTACTGGGAGGACTGAGGCAGAGGAATCAGGGATTTGAGCTAAAACTCAAACCTGGAAAATGCTGATTCTCCTTCTCTTAGCAGTCACTAATTGCTTGTAGCTTTTTATCTGGGGGAAGGGTTGTGAGAATTCTCTCATCCAAAGTGTACACATACTCTCTCTCT